>NC_069504.1:1122047390-1122257390 GCF_027579735.1 Bombina bombina
ATTACTTATAATAAAGACCCACTTTACAAACTCACATTCGGGACTCTGGGAGTATAAGTAGATACTTTAGGTATGACGTTTCAGCTCCTATAAACTGGATAGTTCTCGTTTTTGTGACAAATCTTTGGTGCAGCTACTTTCTGTACTTGTGACAAGTGTTCTTGTCTGTCCTCTCTCCTCTATAGAAAAAAACTCCCTAGAAAAGGAGAAAACCATAACCGCAGTAAGAGTAACCTTAAAGAGACGCTAAGCAAACTGTAGGCTAGCAAACACTAATTGCTTTGTTCGTATACCTTAAAGGGACACTGAGCCCAATTTTTTTTCTTTTGTGATTCAGATAGAGCAATCAATTTTAAGCAACTTTCTAATTTACTCCTATTATCATTTTTCTTCATTCTCTTGCTATCTTTATTTGAATAAGAAAGTCCAGCACCTTGGACAGCACTTGTTTATTGGTGGATGAATGTATCCACCAATCAGCAAGAACAACCCAGATTGTTCACCAAAATGGGCTGGCATCTAAACTTACATTCTTGCTTTTCAAATAAAGATACCAAGAGAACAAAGAACATTTGCTAATAGGAGTAAATTAGAATGTTGCTTAAAATTGCATGCTCTATCGGAATCACAAAAGAAAAAAAATTGTGTTCAGTGTCCCTTTAATTAATGAGGATCGACTTGGACTTGAAATAGACTTTTTTTTGCTTACTACACTATTTTAAGAAACAACATTAGGGAATTGTGTTATAAGATACCCTTATTTGTTTTCTATTGGTTTTTATTTATTATTATTATTATTATATATTTTTGATGAAATGTACCATATGTTGATGTGATTTTATGCTGTGATTTTATACTGACTTCATTTGGAAGTGTGTATTTTTTATCCAAGTATTTAACTTGTACTGGTCGACCATTTGAGGGTGATTTTTATAATTTCTTTTCATTTTATGTAAAATTAATATTAAAATTATTTTTTATATATATCATATATTAATTCATATGCCACAGTTGCTATCACACTATGTAATATACTAAAATTTAATCCAGCTGCTCCAATTTATTCCAGCTGCTCTAGTTACTTCCCTCTTATATAAAGGTTCAATATATATATTACTGGCCCTATAGTTTATGCTAAGCTATAAAGCGCCACAGATTTTTAGTCAGTTTTAGTTTCATAATTGAAACTTATCTTTCTAATTTCTTACCCATTGCTATTTAAGGCGTTTTTGGAGAAAACCGTCTGTATCTGTTGGCATTGTAAACCTATTTTTTGCTAACGCAGATTTATCCCTTGTTTTTTGTACTGTCACATCTGAACTTCCTCTATAGCCAATTACAGTGCTTACAAATTCTCCATATTTGATTTTCAACTAGAATGAATAGGCTCCGTGGTGTCCTCACATTAGATTAATTATGATATTTAGCCATACTTGCCAACTGTCCCGTTTTTGCCGGGACAGTCCCGGAATTTGGGACCGTGTCACGGCCATTTAAATGTCCCGGACTTGTCCCGGCAAGAGTAGCAGGCTGCAGCGCTTTTTGAGTTAGCTAGCGCCATCGTGCCACTCTGAGGGCCCTCCTCCTTTGAATTTTAAATTCTCCAATATCGAGCGGTCAGCAGCAAGCGACGAGCAGAGGTGACGTCACCAGGCATCTCATGTGACCACCCTGCGTTGCCGCTCACTAGACTCAGTGTAAGTTCTCAACATGCGGCAGCAGGCAGGAGGGACACAGTACTGTCTGACAGAGCAGGTGAGAGTGTAACTACTGTCGCACACACGCGCCCGGGGCCTAATCCTCTGACTTGAGCGATCTGGACCAGAGAAGGTGAGACTCAGCCCTGCATAAATGAACCGGCTCAGCTCAGGCTGCAATAAAAAGTTTTAGCCAGCTCAGCTGCTTGCTAATCACCGACTGTAACAAACACCAAAATTATTTAAAAAAATATTAATAACATTTTTTTTACTTTAGTTTTATTTGTCAGACTGAAACACCAATTAATTATTTAAAAACAATATTAATAACATTTTTTTTGTGACAAAAGTGTAATAAAACGACAAATTATAAACTAACTGTAACAACAGCAAGTAGATAATTCGCAAATCTGAGGGGTAATTAAAAAAGAGTAAGCTTCTTAATTTTTGAATTACCCTGGCTGATATTAGCAAATGATCTGCCACTGTATAATATACAGAGTTTATTTGTTATCTAATCTGTGGGTTCTGTAAGTACAGATGTAGAAAGCTTCTGAAGCTTTACTACAAAATATCTGTACTTACAGAACCAACAGATTAGATAACAAATAAACTCTGTATATTATAACAGTGGCATATCATTTGCTAATAATATAGCCAAGGTAATTAAAAAATGAAGAAACTTTACTGAAAAATATCTCTACCAGCAGATATAACAAATAAAATAACAGCTGAGTGGTAGATTATTTGCTAACAGTATTGAGATAGGCATTCCATGTCCCCCCCCCTACATAATATATAGCCCCCATGTGTCACCCAGCATATAATATATAGCCCCATCCCCCCTTCATAATATTTTGCCCCTTAGTGCTAACCCTGCATAAATATCTGCCACCCATGTGCCCCCTCTACATAATATCTGCCCCCCATGTGCCCCCTGCATGCTATCTGTTCCCCATGTGCCCCCCTGCACAATGTCTGGCCCCCATATGCCCCCCCCTGCATAATATCTGGTCCCTAATGTGCCCCTTGCAAAATGTTTGTCCCCTATGTTCCCCCCTGCATAATTGCTGGTCCCCATGATGTGCCACCTTCCTAATATCTGGTCCCCATGTGACGTGGCCTCTGCATATTATCTGGTCCCCATGTGTGTCCCCCAGCACAATGTCTGGACCCAATGTTCCCCCTGCATAATATCTTATATCTTGTCCCCATATGCCCACCTCCACAGTGTCTGGCCCCTATGTGCCCCCCTGCATAACATATGGCCCACTTGAGCCTCGTATCACACAACTAAAAATCCCACACTCTGCAAAATGTCGGCCACTTCCTGCAGCAGAGGGCAGGAAAATGTGTATAGCCAGAATGCCAGCTGTTTGTACAGGGTGTATATAACCAGTCTGCTGGTGATATAACTCCTTATTAGCTGATCTAGATTTCTCCCTGTAGTATGAATGTATATAGAAACAAATGCTACATATAATCAGTTGTCTCTTTATAACACACTGTGCTATAAATATTCATGTTATAGCTTTGCTTATTATGACCACCTCTTCTCTCAGGGCATTTTGACAGTGTTTCCACCACTAGAGGGTGTTAGTTCATGTGTGTCATATAGATAACACTGTGCTCACGCACGTGGAGTTCCAGGGAGCCAGCTCTGATTGGCTAAAATTGATGTCAGTCAAAAGAACTGAAATAAGGGGGCAGTTTGCTGAAGCTTAGATACCAGGTATTTTACAGAAGTAAAACGTGTATTTTTATAACTGTGTTGGTTATGCAAAACTAGGGAATTGGTAATAAAGGGATTATCTATCTTTTAAAAACAATACAAGTTCTGGTGTACCCAGAATTGGAATGTTTCAACACAATGAGATAGCAGTAGAATATGATGCATGGGCCATTTATTTAATTAATTCCATTCTGTACATTCTACTTCTATTTTCATATTTTAATTATATATATATATATATATATATAATATATATATATATATATATATATAATATATATATATATATATATATATATTCTGCACCATAGAAAAATAGGTGGAGCTAAATTATGCTAATTATGTGGGTTTGGCAAAGTGGGTGGGGCTTTAGGGCAGGGGGTGTGGTTAAACATTTCATGCAGGTAATTGATAGCTGCAAAGTGTCCCTGGAAAATTTTTTCAAATGTTGGCAACTATGCCTCTGGGTGTGTCTGGGTCTCTGTGACATCATCAGAAGCCATGCTAGTTTTACTGATGGAACCTGCTAGAGAATAAGCCATGTGGTAGTAGCTAAATAAAAGTTATCTAAAGTTCCTGCTGCAGAGTCTCAGTGATATGTGCAAGAGACATCAGACACAAGGTAACAGCACACAACTGAATGTTCTAATCCTGACTACACACAGAACATAACAGCTGGCGACGAGGATCTGTGGTCTGACCCTATAATGGCACTTATTGGCACCTTACCTGTGTTTGCAGCAGACACAGACAGATGGGACACATGGGTTGAACAGTTTGAGCTATATTGTACAGCAAATAACATAGGAGCTGATAAGCAAGTGGCTGTGTTTCTGACAACTATAGGCTCAGCAGCTTACACTACATTAAAGGGAACCATAACACCTACTAAAATTCCTTAAAACTAACTTCTACTAAATAATAAAAAACAACTAATCACAGATGTCTATGCTGGCTGTCCAGTTTACTGCAAACAATTCAAGTAGAGTGATTTCAATTATAGTGTTGATCCAGAGATTCATGCTGCTATGTATGCCGCCATATTGTACACACAGAAGTCATGTGATGCACACATCATATTATTCTGTTATAGATGTTTGCTTAGATAAATATTCACTTCATACAGATGCTGAGCATGTTGCTGCAGTGTCTGTTGAAATGCATTAGTTTTCAACATGTTATTCTAAATAAAAAGGGACAGTGTAGATACATGATATAAGCTCATACAAACTTATAATAGGAAATAAGCAATCATCAGTTCTGCCTAAGTGCCTATCTGTGCCACAATTAGCTTTGTAAAACATGGAATTAACAAAAAAAAATAAAGCATTGTACATAAACAAAAAAAAAATTTAGTTAAAATGTGCAACTTAACTATGTTTTTTTGTATGTCCATGCTGAGTCCATGCAATTTCCAACTGCTCCCTCAATGCAAAAAAAAAAATCTCATCTCAAGTAAAATACTTTTTAAAATGAAGTGTTTTAAATTATTTAGAATTGTAAATATTATATTGGTTAATATTCAAGGGGTGACCAGATTCTGCTATTAATGGTAATTACACTGTGAAATTAGCAGCCCTACTCCGTTTTTTTTTACCTGTTTGCTGTCACCTGCAGTGATTTATTTTCAGCTGTCACAGACAGAAAGCAGAGGTAGAGCTAAGCAGCTCTAAAACAAATAGCTGTGCACGGGCTTAGATCTGTCCGGAGCAATTCACACCTCAGCTGTGATATCCTTGCCCCATCCCCCGTAGCACACAGTGAGTGCAGAGATCAACAGGAGATACTGAGAGCGAGCAGGGAGCAGTGCAATAAATTTATAACTTTTCACAAACTGGGGCTTGGCTGTATTAAAACGGACACTAAATGATAATTTTAAATAAGACAAAATATGCTGAAATATAAAAAAAATATCCAGATGGAAAATATTAATTAATATTGTGGAATGAGTAAAAAAAAAATCCTTTTAGTGTACACCACAGGTTTTAAACTTCCTGTCCTGAGCGTGTATGAATGCTCTGAGGAGAGACCGGAAGAGAGGGAGCCAGATAATGTTTATAATTGTAAACACAGAAATGATTACATTTTAAGATACAGTATATATTGATCAGATTTGTTTAGGAAGTTCGTTTTGCACAATAAAACATAAGTAACTGTGTTTGTGTACAACTTTCTCATCTGACACTGCAGGGCACGCTCTGCATCACAGAGAGAGCACTGCAGAATCAGATGTGTTTCCTCTAAGCATATGTAAGAGTAATATGCTGTGCACCTCACGTGACTCAGTCTGCTGTGTGGCAACGTGCGTTACAATATGGTGGCATACATGGCAGTATCAAGCTCTGGATCACCATTGTAATTCAAATACTTTATTTGAACAGGTTGGGGTAAGCTGATAAAAACACATAGACATCCATGTTTTCTTGGGGGTTTTTTTGCTCATAAGTTAGTTTTAAGAAGTTTTAGCAGACAGGTGTTATGGGTCCCTTTAAGGGACATTCTCTCACCAGATAAACCTAATGCTAAACCTCTGTCTGACCTGATCTGCCTGTTATCTGACCACTACCTACCTAAGCCTCTAGAGATATCAGAACGCTTTAAGTTTTACATAACGCAAGCAATTGCAGCATGAGGACATTAAAACTTATGTGATCAGTTTAAAGAAACTAGCAAGTAGCTGCAGATTTGGTGATTATTTAAAACACAGATTTACGTGATATGTTTGTTATTTGACTCATGGACTGTACAGTACAAAAGAGGAATATTAGCAGAGGATGAGTTAACACTAAAGCGTGCTATAGAGATAGCTACAGTCATGGAACTTGCTACTAAAGATGCACAAATGCTCCAGGCCCCAGCACAGGCAGTTTGTGATAAGGAAATTGATGTTTTTCATACAAGTATGCACCTTAATAAACAGTATCCAGCTAGACAAGGGTCACAGACAGCCTGTTACAGATGTGGTGACACAAATCACACAGCAAATGCCTGCAGGTTTAGAACAGCACCTGCTATGAGTGTGGGAAGATTGGTCATAACAAAGAGAGTGTGCAGAAGTTTCCTTAGACAGAGATAAAAGTAAGAAAGGCAGCAAGTCACGTGCAGCTTTTCATGTGCAAGTAGATACACCACACACTGATTCAGAGGAAGACAAACCATTATACACATTACAGATCTACAGCCTTGAGAATAAAATTCCAGAACTGCAAGCAAAGGTGAATATAGATGGTAAACCTCTCATTATGGAAGTTGATACAGGAGCAGCAGTCTCTGTTATCACCTTCTTCTGATTGGAACGCCTGGGACTAAGGCAACCAATTGTTCCAACAGCTGTCACCATGCAAAACAATTCAATGAAAATAATAAAGCCTATTGGGGTGTGTATCACCTACAGTGACATTTAATGGGATAACTAAAAAGCTACGCCTCTACATTTTACCTAAAGGAGAACCACCTTTGTTTGGTAGATCCTGGATCCAAGCATTGGGCATGCCAAAGTTACCACAACAGTTACTGCTTAACAAACTGCTGGACCAAAGTGGGAATTCAAATTCTACTTGGATTAATTCACTAAAGCACAAATATAAGACTGTATTTGATGGGAACCTAGGTTTAGTGAAAGACAAGCAGATTCAGCTTCACCTAAAGAAAATGCTATTCCAAAATTTTGTAAACCAAGAGTTGTACCATTTGCACTTAAACCTAAAATTGAAGCAGAACTAAAAAGACTATGAAATCAGGGGATTATTTTTCCAGTGTCTAGCAGTGAATGGGCTTCCCCAATAGTTCCTGTCAGAAAAAAAATGGGGACATTCGCATTTGTGGAGATTTCAGAGTGGGCCTTAACCCTCAATTACTTGTGGATCAGTATCCTTTACCACGGATTGAAGAATTGTTTAGTTCTCTGGCAGGGGGTGAAAAATTTACAAAAATTGACTTGCATCAAGCATACTTACAGTTAGAGGTGCATCCAGACTCCAGACACCTGTTAACTATCAACACTCACAAAGGACTTTTTCAGTATACGCGAATGGTGTTTGGCATTGCCCCAGCACCTGCAGTGTGGCAACGGATAATGGATGAGATCTTGGCAGGTATTCCACATACCCACTGTATGTTAGATGACATGCTTATCACTGGTGAAAATGATGGCACTCATAAAGCCAATGTTGAAGCTGTTTTACAGCGCCTACAGGAATTCAGACTGAAAGTTAACATGGAAAAGTGTGAGTTCTTCTGCAAGAGTTTAGAATATTGTGCACATGTAGTGGACAAGAATGGTCTCCACACAACTGCTGAAAAAGTGAAAGCGCTGGTTCATGCTCCCACCCCTGTTAATGTATCTCAGCTACGTTCTTATATGTCGTTGCTCAATTACTATCACAGATTTTTACCAAATTTGGCTCATTTACTATATCCACTACACCGCCTTTTAGATAGTAAAAACCAGTGGGCCTGGACTGACTTATGTACACGAGCATTTTGAACGCTCAAAGCTAAACTTCTTCTGGAATCAAGAACTCCTTGTCCCACTATGACCTTAAGAAGCCTTTGGTACTAGCCTGCGATGCTTCATCATATGGTTTAGGCGCAGTACTTTCACACATTATGCGCCGATGGTTCTGAACGTCCTGTGTCTTTTTGCGTCCTGATCTCTAAACTCCATCTGAAGAGAAATTATGCCCAGATTGATCGAGAAGCTTTAGCAATAATTTGGGCTGTGAAGAAATTCCACATTTATATATAGTGGCAGACCTTTTACTCTGCTCATGGATCATAAACCACTCTTGTCCATTCTGCACCCTCAGAAGGGTATCTCCAACACAACAGCTGGCTCGACTTCAGCGCTATGCACTTCAGCTGGCGGCTTACAACTACTCCATTAAATAACGATGCCCCCAGTTGATCATACAAATGTGGATATGTTTTCAGATTACCAATGGTACATCACATGACAGCATCTTCTAAAATTATAGAAACCCCTCCACAGCCTTTAAATCTAAATTCCAAAGTGATTGCTACTTATACATGCTCTGATTCTACCTTACAGGAAATTAAGTCTTTTGTTCAACATGGGTGGCCTAAAGTGGTTCGCTCTGACCCTTCAGCCATATTTTACAAGGAAGAAGGAAATTGTGCATGACTCAGGCTGTCCTGTTATGGGGGTCACGAGTGATAATTCCGACCTTACTGCAAACTATTAGCATTAAAGTTACTACACAGCTCACATCAGGGTGTAGTAAAAATGAAGCAAAGAGCACGAGAATTATTTATGGTGGCCTAAATTGGGATACAGATATTGCTTCTTATGTAGCTGCTTGCAATGCATGTGCACAGACACAGCGGGAATCCCAGCAGGGACACCTCAAAAACTTGGCCATGGCCAAATGAACCTTGGACAAGAATCCATGTTGATTTTGCAGGGCCAGTGGATGGGACGAATGTATTTGGTGGCTGTGGATGCTCATTCCAAGTGGGCCAGAAGTAGTTAAAAATCTCAAGTACTACAAGCACAACAAACCATTGTCGTTCTTTCCAGTATGTTTGCAAGATTTGGACTGCCACAAACTTTAGTCTCAGACAATGGTCCACAGTTCATATCACATGAATTTGAAACATTTCTAGCTACAAATAACATCAAACACTGTAAGACAGCTCCATATTTTCCAGCCTCTAATGGACAGGCTGAAAGATTTGTACAACTTTAAAACGCCACTTAGCTGTCTCTCACAAATCAAAATTTAATCCAAACTCCCTTTCTAACTTTTTTGCTTAACTAATCCCGTAACACTCCCCATGCCACTACTGGGCTATCACCTGCAATGTTAATGTTGGAAGACACCTGAGACTACACTGGGATAAAGTTAGACCAGAACATTCCCAAACAAGAGTTGAACACTTATAGCGTTTTCAGAATTTGTTATTCATGACAGAGTATGGGTTAGAAACTACCGTGGCCCAAAATAAATGGATTCCAGCTGTCATAATACAAGGCATGGGCAACAGAATGTTTTAAAGTTCAACTACATGCTGGTGGTACAGTTTCCCGCCATGTAGAACAAATGAGACATTAGATCTCAACCAGCTACACAAATATCCAATGATTCAGATGATGAGGATATCTGGCATGGAGTGTGGTGCCCACCTGAGTCTTCTGAGGATGAAAATACAATGAACACAACTGAAACAGATCAACCTCAGAATGATTCTGTCCAACAACAAAATATCACAGATGATCAACAACCGTTGGGTACTCCTCCACAGACTATTTCTCCTGAACCAAATACTCTACGGCCCTCTAGAAACAGAAGGCCACCTTCTAGATGGCAATGTAAGGATTCAGTGAGAGATTATTCAGCAAGGAATGACCTAATCCGAAGGCGGACTTATCGCAGAAAACATAACTGTGACTAAAATCTAGGCTGCAACCTAGGTCTTGTGCATAGACTATAAAGATAAACTGTTCTAAGTACAAGTGTATGGTTTAGTGATAAACATGTATGTCTATTACTTGTTGTATGTTACAATATTATCCACTGTCTGTTCTTTATTTTTATTTATTTTTTATATATTTTTTTTGAGAAAAAAGGGGATGTTAAGATTACTGCAGCTTTTACTGTATCTTTGCACTAACCTTGTTTTATCATTATATGTTAGAAGTGCTGCAGCTTTAAGCTCAGCTCACCACACCCTCTGGGTGTGTCTAGGTCTCTGTGACATCATCAGAAGCCATGTTAGTTTTACTGATGGAACCTGCTAGAGAATAAGCCATGTGGTAGTAGCTAAATAAAAGTTATCTAAAGTTCCTGCTGCAGAGTCTCAGTGTTATGTGCCAAGAGACATCAGACACAAGGTAACAGCACACAACTGAATGTTCTAATCCTGACTACACACAGAACATAACAACATGTAAACTGCTACAGTGTGTGATAAACTCATTCTTAGTGAGAGGAGGGACAGTGTAGCTGCTGCTGATTAATAGGGAAATCAATAGCTAGGCTAGTGTATTCAGTGTCCACTACAGTCCTGAAGGACTCATCTGATCTCTGCTGTAAGGACAGCACCCCAAAAAAGCCCTTTTTAGGGCTAGAAAATCAGTCTGCTTTTTTTTTTTTTTTACTGTGTAATCTAATTGCAGTTGCCTGCCTGCCAGCGTGTGTGTCAGACTCACAGCGTATACTGTGCCCACTTGCCCAGTGCCACCACTCATATCTGGTGTAACAGTAGTGTAGATTTTAAAAAAAAAACAACACTTTTTGACTGTGTTAAATAATAGCAGTCAGTTTCCTTCACACGTGTGCGTTTCAGTGCCTGCCTGCCAGGGCACAGTGTCACCCCAGTGCAACTCAATCTGGTGTAACAGTAGTGTAGATTTAAAAAAAAGAACACTTTTTTGACTGTGTTACATAATAGCAGTCAGTTTCCTTCACACATGTGCGTTGCAGTGCCTGCCTGCCAGGGCACAGTGTCACCCCAGTGCAATTCATATCTGGTGTAACAGTAGTGTAGATTTAAAAAAAACAACACTTTTTGACTGTATTAAATAATAGCAGTCAGTTTCCTTCACACGTGTGCGTTTCAGTGCCTGCCTGCCTGCCAGGGCACAGTGTCACCCCAGTGCAACTCATATCTGGTGTAACAGTAGTGTAGATTTAAAAAAAACAACACTTTTTTGACTGTGTTAAATAATAGCAGTCAGTTTCCTTCACACGTGTGCGTTTCAGTGCCTGCCAGGGCACAGTGCCACCCCAGTGCAACTCATATCTGGTGTAACAGTAGTGTAGATTTAAAAAAAAACAACACTTTTTTGACTGTGTTAAATAATAGCAGTCAGTTTCCTTCACACATGTGCGTTTCAGTGCCTGCCAGGGCACAGTGTCACACCAGTGCAACTCATATCTGGTGTAACAGTAGTGTACCTTTAAAAAAACTGTAATAGATTGAATAGCAGTTAGTTGTCTGCAAGCGTGTGTGTCAGGCCTACTGCGTCTACTCTGCCAACTTCTGCCAGTGCACAGTGCCACTCATACCTGTTGTCACAGTAGCTTGCACGCATAGTACCACTAATCGAAAAAAAAATGACAGGCAGAGGCAGGCCATCCCGCAGGGGCCGTCGTGTTCATGGTGCTGTGATTCCCTTTGGCCCTAGAATAATGCCCAGTGTTCAGAGGCCACGTACCCCGAACTCGAACAGTTCTGAGGACATAGTTGACTGGCTAACACAGGACGCCTAATCTTCTACAGCTTCCGCTCGGAACCTTGACGCATCATCCTTCTCCAGCTTAGCTTCGGGCACCTCTCAAGTTACCACTCGCCCGCCTGCGCCACCACCAACACTAGCACCACAGCCGCTTCACTTGATCTGTCAGAGGAGTTATTTAGACATCAGTTGCAAGAAATGAGTGATAGTGATGCGCAACCATTATTGCCAGAGGATGTAGATAACAGGGATATGTCTCAGTCAGGCAGCATTACACACATGGACGTACGGTGTGATGATGATGATGTTGTACCCGCTGCTGCTTCCTTTGTTGAGTTGTCAGATACAAGTGAAGTGGTTGATGATGATGATGCGTCTGTGGATGTCACGTGGGTGCCCGCTAGAAGAGAAGAAGAAGAGGGGGAAAGTTCAGATGGGGAGACAGAGAGGAGGAGGAGACGAGTTGGAAGGAGGGGGAGGTCGTCGCAAGGAGCTAGTGGCACAGTCAGACAGCATGCATCGGCACCCAGGGTCAGCCAGACAGCACGCCAATCAACGCATGCTGTTGCCACCACCAGAATGTCGTCATTGCAGAGCTCAGCAGTGTGGCATTTTTTTTGTGTGTCTGCCTCTGACAACAGCGATGCCATTTGCAACCTGTGCCAAAAGAAACTGAGTCGTGGGAAGTCCAACACCCACCTAGGTACAACTGCTTTGCTAAGGCACATGATCGCACATCACAAACGCCTATGGGATCAACACATGAGTACGAGCAGCACACAAACTCAAAGCCGCCATCCTCCTCCTGGTCCAGCATCTTCAGCCACGTCAACCACTGCTGTCCTCCTTGCCCCCCTCTCAACCATCCGCCACTCCGTGTCTCGCCTTGAGCAGTTCCTGCTCATCTGCCCACAGTCAGGTGTCTGTCAAGAACATGTTTGAGCATAAGAAGCCAATGTCACAAAGTCACCCCCTTGCCCGGCATCTGACAGCTGACTTGACTGAACTCTTAGCCCGCCAGCTTTTACCATACAAGCTGGTGGAGTCGGAGGCGTTCAAAAAAATTGTAGCTATTGGGACACCGCAGTGGAAGGTACCCGGCCGAAATTTCTTTGCACAAAAGGAAATCCCCAAACTGTACTCGATTGTGCAAAAGCAAGTAATGGCATGTCTGGCACACAGTGTTGGGGCAAGGGTCCATCTGACCACTGATACCTGGTCTGCAAAGCATGGTCAGAGCAGGTATATCACCTACACTGCGCATTGGGTAAACCTGCCGACGGCTGCCAAGCATGGAATGTGTGGCTCTGCAGAGGAGTTGGTGACACCGCCACGACTTGCAGGTAGGCCTGCTGCCACCTTCTCTACTCCTCCTACTCCATCCTCTTTTATAACCTCCTCGGCTGAGTCCTCTTCTGCTGCTGCATCTTGCTCCACATCAACGGCACCCCCCCAGCTCCCCAGGTACTATTCCACATCCCGGATACGGCAGTGTCATGCCGTCTTGGGGTTGACTTGCCTGAAAGCAGAGAGTCACACCGGACCAGCACTCCTGTCCTCCCTGAACGCACAGGTGGATCAGTGGCTGACTCCGCACCAACTGGAGATCGGCAAAGTGGTTAGTGACAACGGAAGAAATTTGATGGCGGCATTGAATTTGGGCAAGTTGACACATGTGCCGTTCATGGCACATGTGTGTAATCTGATCGTACAACGCTTTGTGCATAAGTACCCAGGCTTACAGGACGTCCTGAAGCAGGCCAGGAAGGTGTGTGGCCATTTCAGGCATTCCTACACGGCCATGGCGCACTTTTCAGAAATCCAGCGGTGAAACAACATGCCAGTGAGGCGCTTGATTTGTGACAGCCCGGCACGTTGGAATTCAACACTCCTAATGTTCGACCGCCTGATCCAACAAGAAAAAGCCGCTAACTACTATTTGTATGACCGGGGTGCTAGGACAGCCTCTGCGGAGCTGGGATTTTTTTGCCACGTTACTGGACGCTCATGTAGAATGCCTGTAGGCTCATGCGTCCTTTTGAGGAGGTGACAAACCTAGTCAGTCGCACCGAAGGCACCATCAGCGACATCATACCATTTGTTTTCTTCCTGGAGCGTGCCCTGCGAAGAGTGCTGAATCAGGCCATAGATGAGCGTGAAGAGGAAGAGTTGTGGTCACCATCACCACCAGAAACAGCCTTATCAGCATCGCTTGCTGGACCTGTGGCAACGCTGGAAGAGGATTGTGAGGAAGAGGAGTCAGAGGAGGAATGTGGCTTTGAGGAGGAGGAGGAAGACCAACCACAACAGGCATCCCAGAGTGCTCGTTGTCACCTATCTGGTACCCGTGGTGTTGTACGTGGCTGGGGGGAAGAACATAACTTCAGTGAGATCAGTGAGAATGAGGAACGGGACATGAGTAGCTCGGCATCCAACCTTGTGCAAATGGGGTCTTTCATGCTGTCGTGCCTGTTGAGGGACCCTCGTATAAAAAGGCTGAAGGAGAACGGCCTGTACTGGATGTTCACGCTACTAGACCACCGGTATAAGCATAAAGTGCCTGAAATGTTACCGAATTACCGCAAGTCGGAAAGAATGCAGCAGTTCCAAAATAAATTAAAAAGTATGCTTTACACAGCGTATAAGGGTGATGTCACAGCACAACGGGAATCTAACAGGGGAAGAGGTGAAAGTAATCCTCCTCCTCCCACGACCACGCCGGCAAGGACAGGACGCTTTACAAACGTGTTGTGGATGGAGGACATGCAGAGCTTTTTAAGTCCTACTAATCGCCACAGCCCTTCGGGGTCCACCCTCAGAGAACGACTCGACCGACAGGTAGCAGACTACCTCGTCTTAACTGCAGATATCGACACTCTGAGGAGCGATGAACCCCTTGACTACTGGGTGTGCAGGCTTGACCTGTGGCCTGAGCTATCCCAATTTGCGATAGAACTTCTGGCCTGCCCCTTTCCAGTGTCCTGTCAGAAAGGACCTTCAATGCAGCAGGAGGTATTGTCACTGAGAAGAGAAGTCGCCTAGGTCAAAAAAGTCTAGATTACCTCACCTTTATTAAGATGAATGAGGGATGGATCCCAAAGGGACTGACAATGAGCGATACATTCGACTAAAAAAGGCCTGATGAGATGAGCTGCCTTGGGCTAAAAATGGTCCACACGCTGCTGTATTTTATCTCTGAATGCCGGATGACTTGCGTGACTTATCCGCCACCAACTAGGGTTCAAGCCGCAATGTTTTAGGGCACTTTCTGCCTGGGAAACAAACATCAATTTTTCTGGCCCTTGCTACAGCAGCGGCTGCAACAATACCTAATTTTTCAGGCATGTGTACATGCCTAATTTTTCTGGCCTCTGGTGCTGCACTGTGGCTTCAAAAACCAAACAAAAAAAAGGCACATAACAGGGATTAAACTGATAGAAATAGTACTACTTAACACATTACTCCTATCTGGTGGCACATTAGATTGCACGTGCAGTGCCCCAAATTTGAAGTAGGAGGTCCGACCAAGCATCTTTTTCCATCTCCCGGTTCCTAAAATCGATGCCATATACACGTCCCCTGATAGGGGACGTAACAGGGATTAAACTGATAAGAATAGAACTACTTAACACACCACTCCTATCTGGTGGCACATTAGATTGCATGCGCAGTGCCCCAAATTTGAAGTAGGAGGACCGACCAAGCATCTTTTTCCATCTCCCGGTTCCTAAAATCGATGCCATATACACGACCCCTGATAGGGGACGTAACAGGGATTAAACTGATAAGAATAGTACTACTTAATACACCACTCTTATCTGGTGGCACATTAGACTGCACGCGCAGTGCCCCAAATTTGAAGTAGGAGAACCGACCAAGAATCTTTTTCCATCTCCCGATTCCTAAAATCGATGCCATATACACGTCCCGTGATAGGGGACATAACAGGGATTAAACTGATAGGAATAGTACTACTTAACACACCTTAAAACAACGCAGAGATAGGCAACGCAGAGAGAGGAGTCTGAAGAAGAGGAGTCAAAGGAGGAAGGTGGCTTTGAGGAGGTGGAAGACCAAACACAGCAGGCGTCCCAGGGGGCTTGTTGTCACCTTTCAGGGACCCTTGGTGTTGTACGTGGCTGGGTGGAGGAAGAGACCTTCAATGACATCAGTGAGGACAAGGAACAGGACATGGCTAGCTTGGTATCCAACCTTGTGCAAATGGGGAGTTTGCGGTTGTGCAAATGGACTGTTTGCGGTTGTTTGCGGTGCGTTAAAGGGACAGTCTAGGCCAAAATAAACTTTCATGATTCAGATAGAGCATGTAATTTTAAACAATTTTCCAATTTACTTTTATCACCAATTTTGCTTTGTTCTCTTGGTATTCTTAGTTGAAAGCTTAATCTAGGAGGTTCATATGCTAATTTCTTAGACCTTGAAGCCCACCTCTTTCAGATTGCATTTTAACAGTTTTTCACCACTAGAGGAGTTAGTTCACGTATTTCATATAGATAACACTGTGCTCGTGCACGAGAAGTTATCTGGGAGCAGGCACTGATTGGCTAGACTGCAAGTCTGTCAAAAGAACTGAAAAAAGGGGCAGTTTCCAGAGGCTTAGATACAAGATAATCACAGAGGTTAAAAGTATATTATTATAAATGTGTTAGTTATGCAAAACTGGGAAATGGGTAATAAAGGGTTTATCTATCTTTTAAAACAATAAAAATTCTGGTGTAGACTGTCCCTTTAAACGGGGAGTTTGGTCTGTCACTGTGAAGCGGGCGTAACCCTTACACTTCCTGATCGATACAACATCATACCTGATGTTTTAAAGCACATTAAACCAGACTCTGCATCAACTATGTAATTTTCCATGGGAGTTTTGCCATGGATCGCCCTCCGGCATGCCACAGTCCATGTGTTAGTCCCCTTGAAACAACTTTTCCATCACTATTGTGGCCAGAAAGAGTCCCTGTGGGTTTTAAAATTCGCCTGCCTATTTAAGTCTATGGCGGTTCGCCCGGTTCGCCCGTTCGCGAACAGTTGCGGAAGTTCGCATTCGCCGTTCGCGAATGCAAAATTTTAGGTTTGCGACATCACTGAAACTGATTAACTGCAAATCCTGGACTGTAACCTAAGGTAACCAAACTATGTGACAGATCCCTTTTCCTCACAGTATTTATAAATAAATATTTCTCTATATATGTGATGATTTTGGACTGATATATCTATTATAGTGAGATATGTGTATGAATATATATTTCTAGATATCTCAAGATCTGTATGCGAATATCTCTTTGAAAATCCCTCTGAGATATTGTTTGATGTGCATAACATTGTAATGTAAAATCTTTTCATTGTCTCCCTAGTTAAACATATCTTTATACATATAAATCCATGTTTCTCTATGTATGTGTATGTTTGTCAATGTAAAATCCCTGCATCAGCTGTTCTTTTCTAACATCCGAGATTGTATATCTTTAAACCCTTTAACTTTTGTGTGCAATTTTTTATAAAATCATTTTTATTAGACAGTGTTAATATGAATGCAACTGTACTTCATAATGTATTTTGGAAGTGTTTTGCGAAACTTTTATTTTGCACAAAACCATTAACTACAGCTCTTCAAGCTTGGAAAGGATTGTTGCGTAAAAGGCAAATGTGCGCATGCAATCACAATTTATCAAGACTTGTAATACCGAAGCAATGCCTTAAGTATTTTACACGAGAAATTACAGGAAAACAAGAGAAAACATTTAAAAGGTAAAAATTACGAACATCTGCAACTTATTTAGTAGTTTTGAAAGAGTTTAATTTTTTTTTTTTAGTATCTTATCGTTTAAGTTTCACCTAGTTTACAGAAATCAAATTAAATTGTTATGATACAGTGTTAAAATATGTTATCAAATTTGCTTCTTTTTGTTGGTATAATTACGTTTATTAAGTGCTCAAAACACGTGCATGCTCCTAAGCCTACCTGAGTATGCTGTCATGTAATGGAACTTAGATTCAAAAAAGGATAGCAAAACTATGTGCCACATATGTTTTTTTCTTTTTCCTATTGAACTGCATTACGCTATGTCTCTCTATTGATATTTCCTTTTTGGGGAGACGCTAGGGACGTTAAAGATACAGAGAACGCACTACAACATTGACGTCACGACTTGACAAGTGACGTGGGAGAAATACCCTCTCCTTTTCAGTCCTTCTCTTGACCTCATATGATTGAGTTTACATACTGTATGTAAGTAGGTTAACTCTCTGTTTTGGGATACTTTGTTACATTGAACTTTCATTGGATATTTTTTATCCCTATACATGTGTTGTGATTCAATTGATGTATATGCGGTATTCCTATACTTGATTAGCGCTGTGTAACTACCTCTTTCTTTTCTATACTTTTTTGGGATATAAGACAGTTCTTTGAGGGGTTCAGTCTTTTATCTGCTTTACACTTCTAGCTGCTTTTGGATATTGGAATATTCACACACATATTTATGCATATTTGATTTGGGATTACACACTAATTTTATGTAACAATAAATTAACATACGTGCATATTATAGAGTAGTTTCTTAGCGCCACTTAGGACTTTTTCTTTGAGGGAAATCTTTTCTCTCTAGAATCTGCCCTTTTTCTTTTTGATTTGGTATATATATATATATATATATATATATATATATATATATAGAGAGAGAGAGAGAGAGAGAGAGAGAGAGAGAGAGAGAGAGAGAGAGAGAAATACACACTGCAGAGAGACAGGACCTGGTGTAGATCAGTTGTGTCCCATGACAAAGAAAGCCAGCACAAGAGATAAGAAAATCACCATATTTAATGCCAGAAAAGCATAACGTTTCAGCTCCCACTGGAGCCTTGGTCACATGCAGCAACAAGAAGAAAATCAGGCATATAATATCAATCCCAAACAATCCCTTAAATACCCACACCCACCAATCAATTTCAAAAACCAAAATCGCCAAACTCTTAGCCATCAAACACAGCTGTAACTCATAGTAATCGGCATGAACCGCAAGCGTTTACACATAGCCATGGTAACACAATATAGACAAAGAGCCAGGTACTTCGTATCGCAACTGCGTATGCGTGCGTGATGACGTCATCACGCAAACACGGGTCGCCATAGTAACCATACACAAAGGCTTCAGTAAGCGGACAAGAACCGCATCTGTTCAGCTATATGGAACAACCAAATGTAACCACTGCGTGTGTGTACAGAAACCAAGGCAACCATACGTTGATCATATATACACTAGTATACAATACATACAGTATAACTTTAACAGTACAGCCTATTAACATGCTGTTGCTATATAAATGGCTAAATTGACAATTCGCAACAGATACAAAAGTTGCAAAGTAGATACTGTGTACAAATGTATGAATCTGATAACAAGTGCAAAAAACATATATACAATTAAAAACAGAAATAATTACATTTGGCATATCATTGTGACAACCACGGAGTAGCCACTTATTACTTATAAGGCCACAATAGGCATACGATCCAACAGGATCAGCAAAAGTAAATAGTGTAATACTCCACTAGTGCCACAGAGACCTAGCCAAAACAACTGAAGCTGTTCACAATGTTGCAAAGTGCAGCAAGGACATGGTAGAAACTAATAAACATGATGACAGGAAACCCACAGTCATTTATAAAAACAACTATAATCGATCATCATATTCAGGCCTTTTGGTGTGATTGTATCAAGGCGGTAGATCAAACGAGATTCCATCTTCAACAGAGCCTTTGCTCGGTCACCCCCACGACTAGACTTTGGTACGTGGTCAATAAGAATTGTCCTCAGGGAGGAGATAGGATGCCCAGCCTGTGAAAAGTGACGTGCCACCGGCTAATCAGAAGATCCTTTATCCAAAGCCAATCTAATGGCTGTTTTATGGTTAGCTAACCTCTCTCTGAAGGAAGTGATGGTCTTCCCCACATAATACAATGAGCAGGGGCAAATGATCACGTAGATCACATGGTCTGAAGTAGCCGATGATATATATTGAAGGTCTTATTCGTATGAGGGTGATGGAACCTATTGCCAACTATCATACCATTGCATGTAATACAGTTGCCACACTTGTAGCATCCCTTCTTGCCAGGAGGTAACCAAGTTTGATTTTGGTAGCTTGCAATAGGATCTCACCAGAAGATCCCTCAGGTTCTGTGCCCTCTTATATACCAGTCTGGGAAGAGGTAACTCACCAAAAGGTAATGAAGTATCTGTTGATACAATCGGCCAATGCTGTTTTATTAATTCTTGAACTTTGCGTGATGCAGGTGTATATGTAGTGATGAAATTCATGCGCTGTTCAACCGGCTTGAGTGGTTTGGTAAGTAACAATTGTTGGCTGAGTGCCTGTGCATTGTCACTTTGTGCCATAATCAGCGGTTCCGGATAGCCTATGTCGATAAACTTCTGAGCCATTTTGTCAAGTTGTAACTTCTTTCTTGTGGGTCTCCTCGGTGTTGTTGCGTACAACACGCAGGAGCTGGGACGAGCTGACCCCCTTTTTTTGAAAAATTGGATGAAAACTATTATAATGAAGAATTGAGTTCTTATCTGTTGGTTTATTATACAGTGTTGTGTAGAGTCTTAAACCAGATGGTGTATCTTTCTTGTATATCTCAAGATCTAAAAAGTGTATGCATGTATCATTAATGTCCATCTTGAACCGTACAGTAGAATTCAGGGCATTAAGATTATTGAACCATGAGGTCAAAGACTCAATATCACCCCTCCATGCCATGAAGACATCATCTATATAGCGTCGGAAAAATCTGATGGAACCCTGTTCAGCCAAGAAAATGTGCTCCTGTTCGTACATGGACATGTAAATATTTGCATAAGAGGGGGCCATATTAGACCCCATAGCAGTTCCAAGTGTTTGTAAATAAAACGTATTTTCAAAACTAAAATAATTCTTGGCCAAACAGAGCTCCAACAGTTCCAACAAAAACTCGACAGGTGGACCATAATAGTAAGGATTACCTGATAGAATTCTCCTGACCATCTCCACCCCATGCGAATGCGGGATGATGGTATATAAATTAATGACATCCAATGTGACTAAAATGTCAGTATTTTGGATGTCATCCATCTAACCTAGAAGGTGAACAAGCTCAGAAGAATCTCTGAAGTATGACACAGTCGATTTAACCACAGGTTGAAGGAAGTGATCAATGTATTCTGCGAGGGGCTGAAACAACAAGCCCCTCGCTGACACAATCGGACGACCCGGTGGGTTAGACATGCTCTTGTGTATTTTGGGTAAAAGGTACAGTATGGGACTGATAGGGTTCTCAACCCTTAAATACCTAAAAGTGTCCTCATCAATAAACCCAGCATCCAAAGACATACACAAGAGCCTGTAATAATAGTTTTCATACAATTTTTCAAAAAAAGGGGGTCAGCTCATCCCAGCTCTTGCGTATTGTACGCAACAACACCGAAGATACCCACAAGAAGTTACAACTTGACAAAATTGCTCAGAAGTCTATCGATAGAGGCTATCCGGAACCGTTGATTATGGCACAAAGTGACAATGCACAGGCACTCAGCCAACAATTGTTACTTACCAAACCACTCAAGCCAGTTGAACAGCGCATGCATTTCATCACTACATATACACCTGCATCACGCAAAGTTCAAGAAGTGATAAAATAGCATTGGCCTATTGTATCAACAGATACTTCATTACCTCCTCCCAAACTGGTATATAAGAGGGCACAGAACCTGAGGGATCTTCTGGTGAGGACAGATCCTATTGCAAGCTACCAAAATCAAACTTGGTTACCCCCTGGCAAGAAGGGGTGCTACAGGTGTGGCAACTGTATTACATGCAATGGTATGATCATTGGCAATAGGTTCCATCACCTTCATACGAATAAGACCTTCAATATACATCATCGGCTAACTTGTACTTCAGATCATGTGATCTACGTGATCATTTGCCCCTGCTCGTTGTATTATGTTGGAAAGACCATCACTTCCTTCAGAGAGAGGTTAGCTAACCATAAAACAGCCATTAGATTGGCTTTGGATAAAGGATCTTCTGATCAGCCGGTGGCACACCACTTTTCACAGGCTGGGCATCCTATCTCCTCCCTGAGGACAATTCTTATTGACCACATACCGAAGTCTAGGCGTGGGGGTGACCGAGCAAAGGCTTTGTTGAAGATGGAATCTCGTTGGATCCACCGCCTTGATACAATCACACCAAAAGGCCTGAACATGATGATCGATTATAGTTGTTTTTATAAATGACTGTGGGTTTCCTGTCATCATGTTTATCAGTTTCTACCATGTCCTTGCTGCACTTTGCAACATTGTGTACAGCTTCAGTTGTTTTGGCTAGGTCTCTGTGGCACTAGTGGAGTATTACACTATTTACTTTTGCTGATCCTGTTGGATCGTATGTTGTGCCTATTGTGGCCTTATAAGTAATAAGTGGCTACTCCGTGGGTGTCACAATGATTAGGATATGCCAAATGTAATTATTTCTGTTTTTAATTGTATATATGTTTTTTGCACTTGTTATCAGATTCATACATTTGTACACAGTATCTACTTTGCAACTTTTGTATCTGTTGCGAATTGTCAATTTAGCCATTTATATAGCAACAGCATGTTAATAGGCTGTACTGTTAAAGTTATACTGTATGTATTGTATACTAGTGTATATATGATCAACGTATGGTTGCCTTGGTTTCTGTACACACACGCAGTGGTTACATTTGGTTGTTCCATATAGCTGAACAGATGCGGTTCTTTTCTGCTTACTGAAGCCTTTGTGTATGGTTACTATGGCGACCCGTGTTTGCATGATGATGTCATCACGCACGCATGCGCAGTTGCGATACGAAGTACCTGGCTCTTTGTCTATATTGTGTTACCATGGCTACGTGTGAACGCTTGCGGTTCATGCCGATTACTATGAGCTACAGCTGTGTTTGATGGCTAAGAATTTGGCGGTTTTGGTTTTTGAATTTGATTGGTGGGTGTGGGTATTTAAGGGATTGTTAGGGATTGGTATTATATGCCTGATTTGACCAAGGCTCCAGTGGGAGCTAAAACGTTATACTTTTCTGGCATTAAATATGGTGATATTCAAATCTCTTGTGTTGGCTTTCTTTGTCGTGGGACACAACGGATCTACACCGGGTCCTGTCTCTCTGCAGTGTGTATTTCTTTGCATATCAATTGGCCGTGCTAATTGGTGAGTGCTAATCTTTTCTACATTATATATATATATATATATATATATATAACAGGTATAGACATATAGACATATACAGCTATATGTAGGAATACCTATATAAAAATACATTGGACATTGGAATGTGAAATATTTACAGTACACACTATAACACTTTATTAAATATGAATATTGCATAGATATGTTTTTCATGTTTTCCTCAGGTATGCACATATATATATATATATATATATATATATATATATATATATATATATATATATGGCAAGTAGGGTGTGTGCACTCTCACCAACGACCAAAAACTGCCAAGGTGCTATTAAATGTTGAATATAAATAAGTAAGAATAAGCACTCACTGGTCTTCTGTCATCCGTGATACAAATTCTTTATTTAAACAGTGACATTTCGGGACCAACAGTGTCCCTTCCTCTGAGAAACAACAAATGAAAAAGTGCAAACTTATAAAGGCCTGTGAACCCCTCCCATTCAGGGCTACCAATCATAGATAGCCGTGTGCAAAATTAGGCGTGTGTTAATCATAATACAAGTGACCACAAATGTATAAATATATGATCATGTCATGTGCGCTCAACAGTAAAGGCGAGCGAGCCCGTGAGATGCCCCTCAACCAATGACCCGATTTTATCAAGACCTAAATTTCGCAGATCGCAACTTGATCACCTGTTTGTCAGAACAACAACAAAGAGCTCAATAGGCTATCACTCACAACGCCCAGATATCTTATAGGCTGCTCCGTCTTTCACTACCATTTGACCACGCCTCTCTGCACGATCTCAGTAATTTCTCACTGCCGATGTGCACACAATACAAACTAGAGCCGTATCAGGGGGTACCTATAATCAATATCACTTCAATTGCTCTAAAAGTAGTGTATTGAGATCGAATACCTGACTTAACCCCTTAATGACAACTGACGTACCAGGTACGTCATGCATTAACTAACAGTTAATGACAATAGACGTACCTGGTACGTCAGTTGTCTAAGAGAGTGCTGGAAGCGATCGCAATCGCTTCCAGCAGCTCTCAGGGTATTGCAGTGATGCCTCCATATGGAGGCATCCTGCAATACCTTTTCAGAAGACTCCGATGCAGAGAGAGCCACTCTGTGGCCCTCTCTGCACCGGTAGCGATGGTGCCGGTTCGTTGGTAGGTGGGAGCACATCAGGGAGGCGGGTGGGCGGCCCATCGCTACCCGGCATCCGGTTCCTGTAAGTGCTATGTGCACGCCGGGTGCCGGGAGCGTGCAGGGGCTCGAGTGCGCGCCCGATTACATGGCCACTGACACCAATGAGAAAGGAAGGGGGGACAAAAATGAATGAAATATAAATAAATATATAAGGATCTGGGAGGGGGAGGGGGTTGGGGTATTGTGGGGGGCTGCTACACTACAGAAAACATTAAAATGGCAAAAAATTGCAAAAAAAAAAACACTTGTTTTGGGGGCAAATTGGGTACTGGCAGACAGCTGCCAGTACCCAAGATGGCGGCAATTAGGTAGGGGAGAGGGTTAGAGAGCTGGGGGGGGGGGGATCATGGAGGTTGGGGCTAAGGCAGGGGTCCATCACAGCTAAAACATTTTAATTTTTTTTATTAAAAAAAAGAAAAACTCCTTTTATTTAGTACTGGCAGACTTTCTGCCAGTACTTAAGATGGCGGGGACAATTGTGGGGTGGGGGAGGGAAGAGAACTGTTTGGGAGGGATCAGGGGGTGGGATGTGTCAGGTGGGAGGCTGATCTCTACCCTAAAGCTAAAATTAACCCTGCAAGCTCCCTACAACCTACCTAATTAACCCCTTCACTGCTGGGCATAATTTACGTGTGGTGCGCAGCAGCATTTAGTGGCCTTCTAATTACCAAAAAGCAATGCCAAAGCCATATAAGTCTGCTATTTCTGAACAAAGGGGATCCCAAAGAAGCATTTACAACCATTTGTGCCTTAATTGCACAAGCTGTTTGTAAATAATTTCAGTGGGAAACCTAAAGTTTGTGACAAAATTTGTGAAAAAGTGAACTTTTTTTTTTATTTGATGACATTTGGCGGTGAAATGGTGGCATGAAATATACCAAAATGGGCCTAGATCAATACTTTGGGTTGTCTTCTAAAAAAAATATATACATGTCAAGGGATATTCAGGTATTCCTGACAGATATCAGGGTTCCAATGTAACTAGCGCTAATTTTGAAAAAAAGTTGTTTGGAAATAGCAAAGTGCTACTTGTATTTATGGCCCTATAACTTGCAAAAAAAGTAAAGAACATGTAAACATTGGGTATTTCTAAACTCAGGACAAAATTTAGAAACTATTTAGCATAGGTGTTTTTTGGTGATTGTAGATGTGTAACAGATTTTGGGGGTCAAAGTTAGAAAAAGTGTGTTTTTTTTCAATTTTTTCCTCATATTTTATATTTTTTTATAGGAAATTATAAGATATGATGAAAATAATGGTATCTTTAGAAAGTCCATTTAATGGCGAGAAAAACGGTATATAATATGTGTGGGTACAGTAAACGAGTAAGAGGAAAATTACAGCTAAACACAAACACTGCAGAAATGTAAAAATAGCCATTGTCATTAAGGGTAAGAAAATTGAAAAATGGTCCGGTCATTAAGGGGTTAAGAAGGAGATCGCATACAATGTAGTTACCTGAGCCGAGGTACTGTTTACATCTTACGGATGGCCCCGTCCCTTCACTAAACTAAGCCAATAGGAATCCTTACCGGTCAACCCGGTTAGTATAATAATACTCAAATCCTCCGATCAATATAACTAAAGTATATATTCATCACCGATTGGGAGCCAACCATCAACAAATCCTTCAAAACCACAGCTGCTGGAGCACCTAACTATTCAGTGTGTTACTGTAATAATAATAATAAAGGTCTGCCAGTCGTCACTGATCACCACACCCCCTTCACAACTCGTCACTAATAACGACTATGTACCATCCGGTGCACCCCCAAAGGGTAAGAAGGGGATAGGTTGAGTTGGTGCGTTATCCCAAACCCACGAAAATCATGATGGTTAACATATACCTCGCTAGTCTGGGAATATATAATAAACACCCCCATCATAGATGTAGTATATATGGGTGAGCGAAGCATCTGAGTTCAAGTATAGAAATCTGTTATACAAATAGTGTGTTATATTACAACCAACTGTTGAACAAATACAAAAAAAAATATATATATATATATATATATATCAAAACTCAAGCCCACCTACATATCCATGATAGAAAACCACTATAACAGTGGGGTCCCCGTTGGTCAGAAAAAATAGAAGGAGTGGACTCTCATAGATAACTTTGCCATCCAGAAAATACATTAAGGCCTCTAGGCGTTAATGTCCCCAATTCATAGATCCATCTGGCTTCTTTCTGTAAAAGGTATTTTGCTCTGTCTCCTCCTCTTTTCAAGTGCGGTACATGATCAATGATCTGTGTGACCTGCTGGTCAGATTTTCTTTTTGAAATAGCCGTTCTGATGCTGGATCTGTGATTGGCCATTCTAGTTTGGGCATCGTCAATGGTTTTGCCTATATAGAATTTGCCACAAGGGCAATTCAATAAATAAATTATGTATTGAGTGGTACATGTCAAAAAGAACCTAATTGTATATTTCTTTCTCCAATCAGGGTGGTGGAAGTGTGTGCCTGTCAGCATACTGTTGCAGGTAACACAGCTCATGCACCTTAAACATCCTTTCTTTTTCCTTTACTGTTGAGCGCATATGACATGTTTGATCATATAGTTATACTTATATTCATACTTTATGATTAACACGCCTAATTTTGCACACGGCTATCTATGATTGGTAGCCCTGAATGCGAGGGGTTCACAGGCCTTTATAAGTTTGCACTTTTCATTTGTTGTTTGTCAGAGGAAGGGACGCTGTTGGTCCCGAAACGTCACTGTTTAAATAAATAATTTGTATCACGGATGACAGAAGACCATTGAGTGCTTATTCTTACTTATTTATATATATTTATATATATATATATATATATATATATATATATATATATATATATTTATGTGTGTCTATAAATACATAAATACGTATGTACACACATATATATACATATTTAGACATGTATGTATGTATCTCTAAGTTAAAGCCCTTTTCAGTCCTTTGTTTTCTAACACCTGAGACCTTCTATCTTTGAGCCCTTATATTTTTTTTGTGCAATATTGTTTTTAAATATTTGTTATCAGACAGTGTTAGTACTTTTCAATGTATTTGTTATGTGTTTTGTGACAATTTGTTGTCGCGCATACCAGTTAACCAGAGCTCTGAGGTTACAGTAATAATTCAAGCCTAAATCGCAGTTGCACTCACCCGTTCACATTTACTTTCAGCTTGTATTACGAGCACTCCTTCCAACGCGTGCAAACAGCCGCGATAAACCAGATATCCCTTGCAGGAAACAGTTTGCACGCCACTCGTAATCTGACAAAAAAAAAACAAAAAACAAAGAAACAGTGTTAACTCCTTCATGCTGGGGGCAAGTGTTTACATCGGAACTTTGTTCCAATATTAAACACATGGTTAAAAAACAAAATCATGTGATCATCAATGCGATCACGTGATTTCAAGGCCGGGAATTGGATCATGGTAGACGGCCAGGCGCTCTCCCGGCAGTTGGGTTTCCCATCGCCTAAAAGGTGGAGGGTGCAGGATGCCAGAAAAGGTCGGACGCTCCATGCCACCTAACAGAATTAAAGGGATATAAAACCCAATTTGTTTTCTTTTATGATTCAGAGCATGGAATTGTAAGCAACCTTCTAATTTACTGCTACTATCACATTTGCTTTGTTCTCTTGGTATTCCTTTTTGAAGAGATATCTAGATAGGTAGTGTGCTCTTGTCTGGGACACTACATGACAGAAAATAGTGCTGTCATTTATTGCTCTTGCTAATGTCTGCGATATAGTGCTGCAGACACGTGCACACTCCTTTGCTTACCTTCCTGCTTTTCAACAAAGGATAACAAGAAAACAAAAAAACATGATAATAGAAGTGATTTGGAAAGCTGTTTCACATTGCATGTTCTATCTGAATCACGAAAGAACAAGCTTTATGTCTCTTTAAAGGGACACTCAAAATAAACCTTCATGAATACGCTTTCCAATTTACATCCATTATCACATTTTGCACAGTCTTATTATATTCACACTTTCCGGGGAACAAGAACCTACTGGGCATGTGCACAAGCTCACAGGGTATACTAGTCTGTGATTGGCTGATGTCTGTCACAATCTACTGCTTATTCAGAGTAAGAGCTATTGTATTGTCTTTTATTATGCACTTGTTAATTATGCAATTCTACTGCATTGAGTGGTCCTTTAAGTTAAACAAATAACTAATAATACAGGGAGTGCAGAATTATTAGGCAAATGAGTATTTTGACCACATCATCCTCTTTATGCATGTTGTCTTACTCCAAGCTGTATAGGCTCGAAAGCCTACTACCAATTAAGCATATTAGGTGATGTGCATCTCTGTAATGAGAAGGGGTGTGGTCTAATGACATCAACACCCTATATCAGGTGTGCATAATTATTAGGCAACTTCCTTTCCTTTGGCAAAATGGGTCAAAAGAAGGACTTGACAGGCTCAGAAAAGTCAAAAATAGTGAGATATCTTGCAGAGGGATGCAGCACTCTTAAAATTGCAAAGCTTCTGAAGCGTGATCATCGAACAATCAAGCGTTTCATTCAAAATAGTAAACAGGGTCTCAAGAAGCGTGTGGAAAAACCAAGGCGCAAAATAACTGCCCATGAACTGAGAAAAGTCAAGCGTGCAGCTGCCAAGATGCCACTTGCCACCAGTTTGGCCATATTTCAGAGCTGCAACATCACTGGAGTGCCAAAAAGCACAAGGTGTGCAATACTCAGAGACATGGCCAAGGTAAGAAAGGCTGAAAGACAACCACCACTGAACAAGACACACAAGCTGAAACGTCAAGACTGGGCCAAGAAATATCTCAAGACTGATTTTTCTAAGGTTTTATGGACTGATGAAATGAGAGTGAGTCTTGATGGGCCAGATGGATGGGCCCGTGGCTGGATTGGTAAAGGGCAGAGAGCTCCAGTCCGACTCAGACGCCAGCAAGGTGGAGGTGGAGTACTGGTTTGGGCTGGTATCATCAAAGATGAGCTTGTGGGGCCTTTTCGGGTTGAGGATGGAGTCAAGCTCAACTCCCAGTCCTACTGACAGTTTCTGGAAGACACCTTCTTCAAGCAGTAGTACAGGAAGAAGTCTGCATCCTTCAAGAAACACATGATTTTCATGCAGGACAATGCTCCATCACACGCGTCCAAGTACTCCACAGCGTGGCTGGCAAGAAAGGGTATAAAAGAAGAAAATCTAATGACATGGCCTCCTTGTTCACCTGATCTGAACCCCATTGAGAACCTTTGGTCCATCATCAAATGTGAGATTTACAAGGAGGGAAAACAGTACACCTCTCTGAACAGTGTCTGGGAGGCTGTGGTTGCTGCTGCACGCAATGTTGATGGTGAACAGATCAAAACACTGACAGAATCCATGGATGGCAGGCTTTTGAGTGTCCTTGCAAAGAAAGGTGGCTATATTGGTCACTGATTTGTTTTTGTTTCGATTTTGAATGTCAGAAATGTATATTTGTGAATGTTGAGATGTTATATTGTTTTCACTGGTAAAAATAAATAATTGAAGTGGGTATATATTTGTTTTTTGTTAAGTTGCCTAATAATTATGCACAGTAATAGTCACCTGCACACACAGATATCCCCCTAAAATAGCTATAACTAAAAACAAACTAAAAACTACTTCCAAAACTATTCAGCTTTGATATTAATGAGTTTTTTGGGTTCATTGAGAACATGGTTGTTGTTCAATAATAAAATTAATCTTCAAAAATACAACTTGCCTAATAATTCTTCACTCCCTGTATATATACTACATACTGTATACAATATATAATACTTTCTATACAACTAAGGGATACTTGTGCCCTAACCTGACCTATACTGACATGCTGCTATATTTACTTCCTCTTCAGTGTTTTTATTTAGGATTTCTTGTGAAATGAAGCAATTCTGTGCTACGGAAATAAATCCATAACCCTGATGTTATCTTGCAGTAGATTATATCACTACTAGATGTTGTTTCATTGAATCTGATTCACTAAATTGCTTAAACAAACCCCCTGCAGATAACTCAGACAAGAATGACACACTGTGATCTCATGCAACACTTATTTATGGGTCTGCTGGCTTCTCAGGTGTGCAAATAATGGGTTAACCCTTAGCCTGTCAAAAAGGACTGGAATACGTTAGCATAAAAATGCATTACAGAAATCTTGTATTCGATTCAACTGTATTTTATATGCTGGGATAATCTAAATGAAGCTGTGATTCTGGAGTTTTCTCTTTCAGCGACACAACTCCAGCGGGCACTCAGAAAAAGCACTCTTTATTAAAATGTGTCTAGACACAAGCGGATCAATGTTACTGTGAGGAAAAACCATGGGATGTTAGTGAAAACATAATCTGATCAATCAGAGCTACAGCAGCAAGTTACATTTTTTTTTTAGTGTCTCTTCTGGACTAAACAACACACACTAGCTGTACTGATACAATGTAGCTAACGTTACAGTTACAACAACACACACTAGCTGTACTGATACAATGTAGCTAACGTTACAGTTACAACAACACACACTAGCTATACTGATACAATGTTGCTAACGTTACAGTTACAACACACACTAGCGGTACTGATACAATGTAGCTAACGTTACAGTTACAACAACACACACTAGCTGTACTGATACAATGTAGCTAACGTTACAGTTACAACACACACTAGCTATACTGATACAATGTAGCTAATGTTACAGTTACAACACACACTAGCTGTACTGATACAATGTAGCTAACATTACAGTTACAACACACACTAGCTGTACTGATACAATGTAGCTAACGTTACAGTTACAACAACACACACTAGTTGTACTGAAACAATGTAGCTAACGTTACAGTTACAACACACACTAGCTATACTGATACAATGTAGCTAACGTTACAGTTACAACACACACTAGTTGTACTGATACAATGTAGCTAACGTTACAGTTACAACACACTTGTTGTACTGATACAATGTAGCTAACGTTACAGTTACAACACACACTAGTTGTACTGATACAATGTAGCTAACGTTACAGTTACAACAACACACACTAGCTATACTGATACAATGTAGCTAACATTACAGTTACAACACACACACTAGCTGTACTGATACAATGTAGCTAACGTTACAGTTACAACACACACTAGCTATACTGATACAATGTAGCTAACGTTACAGTTACAACACACACTAGTTGTACTGATACAATTTAGCTAACAATACAGTTACAACACACACTAGCTATACTGATACAATGTAGCTAACATTACAGTTACAACACACACTAGCTGTACTGATACAATGTAGCTAACGTTACAGTTACAACACACACTAGCTATACTGATACAATGTAGCTAACATTACAGTTACAACACACACACCAGCTGTACTGATACAATGTAGCTAACGTTACAGTTACAACACACACTAGCTATACTGAAAAAATGTAGCTAACATTACAGTTACAACACACACTAGTTGTACTGATACAATGTAGCTAACATTACAGTTACAACACACACACTAGCTATACTGATACAATGTAGCTAACAATACAGTTACAACACACACTAGTTGTACTGATACAATGTAGCTAACATTACAGTTACAACACACACTATCTATACTGATACAATGTAGCTATCAATACAGTTACAACACACACTAGCTGTACTGATACAATGTAGCTAACAATACAGTTACAACACACACTAGCTGTACTAATACAATGTAGCTAACAATACAATTACAACACAAACTAGCTGTACTGATACAATGTAGCTAACGTTACAGTTACAACACACACTAGCTATACTGATACAATGTAGCTAACATTACAGTTACAACACACACACTAGCTGTACTGATACAATGTAGCTAACGTTACAGTTACAACACACACTAGCTATACTGAAACAATGTAGCTAACGTTACAGTTACAACACACACTAGTTGTACTGATACAATGTAGCTAACATTACAGTTACAACACACACACTAGCTGTACTGATACAATGTAGCTAACGTTGCAGTTACAACACACACTAGCTATATTGAAACAATGTAGCTAACGTTACAGTTACAACACACACTAGCTATACTGATACAATGTAGCTAACATTACAGTTACAACACACACTAGCTGTACTGATACAATGTAGCTAACAATACAGTTACAACACACACACTAGCTGTACTGATACAATGTAGCTAACATTACAGTTACAACACACACTAGCTATACTGATACAATGTAGCTAACAATACAGTTACAACACACACACTAGCTGTACTGATACAATGTAGCTAACATTACAGTTACAACACACACACTAGCTGTACTGATACAATGTAGCTAACAATACAGTTACAAAACACACTAGCTGTACTGATACAATGTAGCTAACAATACAGTTACAACACACACACTAGCTGTACTGATACAATGTAGCTAACATTACAGTTACAACACACACACTAGCTGTACTGATACAATCTAGCTAACATTACAGTTACAACACACACTAGCTGTACTGATACAATGTAGCTAACAATACAGTTACAACACACACTAGCTGTACTGATACAATGTAGCTAACATTACAGTTACAACAAACACACTAGCTGTACTGATACAATGTAGCTAACATTACAGTTACAACACACACTAGCTGTACTGATACAATGTAGCTAACAATACAGTTACAACACACACACTAGCTGTACTGATACAATGTAGCTAACAATACAGTTACAAAACACACTAGCTGTACTGATACATTGTAGCTAACAATACAGTTACAACACACACACTAGCTGTACTGATACAATGTAGCTAACATTACAGTTACAACAAACACACTAGCTGTACTGATACAATGTAGCTAACATTACAGTTACAACACACACTAGCTGTACTGATACAATGTAGCTAACAATACAGTTACAACACACACACTAGCTGTACTGATACAATGTAGCTAACAATACAGTTACAAAACACACTAGCTGTACTGATACAATGTAGCTAACAATACAGTTACAACACACACACTAGCTGTGCTGATACAATGTAGCTAACATTACAGTTACAACACACACACTAGCTGTACTGATACAATCTAGCTAACATTACAGTTACAACACACACTAGCTGTACTGATACAATGTAGCTAACAATACAGTTACAACACACACACTAGCTGTACTGATACAATGTAGCTAACATTACAGTTACACCACACACTAGCTGTACTGATACAATGTAGCTAACATTACAGTTACAACACACACACTAGCTGTACTGATACAATGTAGCTAACATTACAGTTACAACACACACTAGCTGTACTGATACAATGTAGCTAACATTACAGTTACAACACACACTAGCTGTACTGATACAATGTAGCTAATATTACAGTTACAACACACACTAGCTGTACTGATACAATCTAGCTAACATTACAGTTACAACACACACTAGCTGTACTGATAGAATGTAGCTAACAATACAGTTACAACACACACTAGCTGTACTAATACAATGTAGCTAACAATACAGTTACAACACACACTAGCTGTACTGATACAATGTAGCTAACGTTACAGTTACAACACACACTAGCTATACTGATACAATGTAGCTAACATTACAGTTACAACACACACACTAGCTGTACTGATACAATGTAGCTAACGTTACAGTTACAACACACACTAGCTATACTGAAACAATGTAGCTAACGTTACAGTTACAACACACACTAGTTGTACTGATACAATGTAGCTAACATTACAGTTACAACACACACACTAGCTGTACTGATACAATGTAGCTAACGTTGCAGTTACAACACACACTAGCTATACTGAAACAATGTAGCTAACGTTACAGTTACAACACACACTAGCTATACTGATACAATGTAGCTAACATTACAGTTACAACACACACTAGCTGTACTGATACAATGTAGCTAACAATACAGTTACAACACACACACTAGCTGTACTGATACAATGTAGCTAACATTACAGTTACAACACACACTAGCTATACTGATACAATGTAGCTAACAATACAGTTACAACACACACACTAGCTGTACTGATACAATGTAGCTAACATTACAGTTACAACACACACACTAGCTGTACTGATACAATGTAGCTAACAATACAGTTACAAAACACACTAGCTGTACTGATACAATGTAGCTAACAATACAGTTACAACACACACACTAGCTGTACTGATACAATGTAGCTAACATTACAGTTACAACACACACACTAGCTGTACTGATACAATCTAGCTAACATTACAGTTACAACACACACTAGCTGTACTGATACAATGTAGCTAACAATACAGTTACAACACACACTAGCTGTACTGATACAATGTAGCTAACATTACAGTTACAACAAACACACTAGCTGTACTGATACAATGTAGCTAACATTACAGTTACAACACACACTAGCTGTACTGATACAATGTAGCTAACAATACAGTTACAACACACACACTAGCTGTACTGATACAATGTAGCTAACAATACAGTTACAAAACACACTAGCTGTACTGATACAATGTAGCTAACAATACAGTTACAACACACACACTAGCTGTACTGATACAATGTAGCTAACATTACAGTTACAACAAACACACTAGCTGTACTGATACAATGTAGCTAACATTACAGTTACAACACACACTAGCTGTACTGATACAATGTAGCTAACAATACAGTTACAACACACACACTAGCTGTACTGATACAATGTAGCTAACAATACAGTTACAAAACACACTAGCTGTACTGATACAATGTAGCTAACAATACAGTTACAACACACACACTAGCTGTGCTGATACAATGTAGCTAACATTACAGTTACAACACACACACTAGCTGTACTGATACAATCTAGCTAACATTACAGTTACAACACACACTAGCTGTACTGATACAATGTAGCTAACAATACAGTTACAACACACACACTAGCTGTACTGATACAATGTAGCTAACATTACAGTTACAACACACACTAGCTATACTGATACAATGTAGCTAACATTACAGTTACAACACACACACTAGCTGTACTGATACAATGTAGCTAACATTACAGTTACAACACACACTAGCTGTACTGATACAATGTAGCTAACATTACAGTTACAACACACACTAGCTGTACTGATACAATGTAGCTAATATTACAGTTACAACACACACTAGCTGTACTGATACAATCTAGCTAACATTACAGTTACAACACACACTAGCTGTACTGATAGAATGTAGCTAACAATACAGTTACAACACACACTAGCTGTACTAATACAATGTAGCTAACAATACAGTTACAACACACACTAGCTGTACTGATACAATGTAGCTAACGTTACAGTTACAACACACACTAGCTGTACTGATACAATGTAGCTAACATTACAGTTACAACACACACACTAGCTGTACTGATACAATGTAGCTAACATTACAGTTACAACACACACTAGCTATACTGAAACAATGTAGCTAACGTTACAGTTACAACACACACTAGTTGTACTGATACAATGTAGCTAACATTACAGTTACAACACACACACTAGCTGTACTGATACAATGTAGCTAACGTTGCAGTTACAACACACACTAGCTATACTGAAACAATGTAGCTAACGTTACAGTTACAACACACACTAGCTATACTGATACAATGTAGCTAACATTACAGTTACAACACACACTAGCTGTACTGATACAATGTAGCTAACAATACAGTTACAACACACACACTAGCTGTACTGATACAATGTAGCTAACAATACAGTTACAAAACACACTAGCTGTACTGATACAATGTAGCTAGCAATACAGTTACAACACACACACTAGCTGTGCTGATACAATGTAGCTAACATTACAGTTACAACACACACACTAGCTGTACTGATACAATCTAGCTAACATTACAGTTACAACACACACTAGCTGTACTGATACAATGTAGCTAACAATACAGTTACAACACACACACTAGCTGTACTGATACAATGTAGCTAACATTACAGTTACACCACACACTAGCTGTACTGATACAATGTAGCTAACATTACAGTTACAACACACACACTAGCTGTACTGATACAATGTAGCTAACATTACAGTTACAACACACACTAGCTGTACTGATACAATGTAGCTAACATTACAGTTACAACACACACTAGCTGTACTGATACAATGTAGCTAATATTACAGTTACAACACACACTAGCTGTACTGATACAATCTAGCTAACATTACAGTTACAACACACACTAGCTGTACTGATAGAATGTAGCTAACAATACAGTTACAACACACACTAGCTGTACTAATACAATGTAGCTAACAATACAGTTACAACACACACTAGCTGTACTGATACAATGTAGCTAACGTTACAGTTACAACACACACTAGCTGTACTGATACAATGTAGCTAACATTACAGTTACAACACACACACTAGCTGTACTGATACAATGTAGCTAACGTTACAGTTACAACACACACTAGCTATACTGAAACAATGTAGCTAACGTTACAGTTACAACACACACTAGTTGTACTGATACAATGTAGCTAACATTACAGTTACAACACACACTAGCTGTACTGATCCAATGTAGCTAACAATACAGTTACAAAACACACTAGCTGTACTGAGAGTGTTACTGTCTGAGAGCAGGGGGTGGTATAGCATGTGCAGCGTTATTGTGTATCTTCAGCGTTACTGTGCATGTGCAGTGTTACTGTGTATCTGAAGCGTCACTGTGCATGTGTAGTGTTACAGTGTATCTGCAGTGTTACTGTGCATGTGTAGTATTACTGTGCATGTGCAGTGTTACTGTGCATGTGTAGTGTTACTGTACTGTGTATCTGCAGCATTACTATGTATCTGCAGTGTTACTGTGCATGTGCAGTGTTACTGTGTATCTGCAGTGTTACTGTGCATGTGCAGTGTTACTGTGCATGTGCAGTATTACTGTGTATCTGCAGTGTTACTGTGCATGTGCAGTGTTACTGTGCATCTGCAGTGTTACTGTGCATGTGTAGTGTTACTGTGTATCTGCAGTGTTACTGTGCATGTGCAGCGTTATTGTGTATCTGCAGCATTACTGTGCATGTGCAGTGTTACTGTGCATATGCAGTGTTACTGTGCATGTGCAGTGTTACTGTGCATGTGTAGTGTTACTGTGTATCTGCAGTGTTACTGTGCATGTGCAGTGTTATTGTGTATCTGCAGCATTACTGTGCATGTGCAGTGTTACTGTGCATGTGTAGTTATACTGTGCAATGTTACTGTGCATGTGCAGTGTTACTGTGCATGTGTAGTGTTACTGTGTATCTGCAGTGTTACTGTGTATGTGCAGTGTCACTGTATCTGCAGTGTTACTGTGTATCTGCAGTGTTACTGTGAATCTGCAGTGTTACTGTGTATCTGCAGCGTTACTGTGCATGTGTAGTGTTATTGTGTATCTGCAGCGTTAAAACTGCATGTGCAGTTTTACTGTGTATCTGCAGTGTTCTGTGCATGTGCAGTGTTACTGTACATATGTGCAGCGTTACTGTGTATCTGCAGCATTACTGTGAATATGTGCAGCATTACTGTGCATATGTGCAGTGTTACTGTGCATATGTGCAGCGTTACTGTGTATCTGCAGTGTTACTGTGCATATGTGCATTGTTACTGTGTATATGCAGTGTTACTGTGCATGTGTAGTGTTATTGTGTATCTGCAGTGTTACTGTCCAATGCTACTTTGCATGTGCAGTGTTACTGTGCATGTGCAGTTTTACTGTGTATCTGCAGCGTTACTGTGCATGTGCAATGTTACTGTGTATCTGCAGTGTTACTGTGCATGTGCACTGTTACTGTGTGTCTGCAGTGTTACTGTGCATGTGCAGTGTTACTGTGTATCTGCAGTGTTACTGTGCATGTGCAGTGTTACTGTGTGTCTGCAGTGTTACTGTGCATGTGCAGTGTTACTATGCATATGCAGTGTTACTGTACATGTGCATTGTTACTGTGTGCCTGCAGTGTTAATCTGCATGAGCTTGCATTCTATTGGCTGTTCCAATCAGCCAATAGAATGCAAGCTCAATCCTATTGGCTGATTAGATCAGCCAATAGGATTGAAGCTCAATCCTATTGGCTGATTGCATCAGCCAATAGGATTTTTTCACCTTTAATTCTGATTGGCTGATAGAATTCTATAAGCCAATCGGAATTCAAGGGACGCCATCTTGGATGATGTCCCTTAAAGGAACCTTTATTCTTGAAGAGCCGTTGACAGAAAAGGATGCTCCTCGCCGGATGTCTTCAAGATGGAGCCGCTCCGCGTCGGAAGGATGAAGATAGAAGATGCCATCTGGATGAAGAATTCTGCCCGTCTGAAGGACCACTTCTTGCCGCTTGGATGAAGACTTCTCCCGGCTTCGTTGAGGACTTCTTGCCACTTGGATGAAGACTTCTCCCAGCTTCGTTGAGGATGGATGTCCGGTCTTCAAAAACTGTAAGTGGATCTTCGGGGGTTAGTGTTAGGTTTTTTTAAGGGTTTATTGGGTGGGATTAGTTTTATGGCTTTCCAAACTGAGGGTGTACCTAGATTCTCCGCTAATCTTAGAAGCTTATTTTAGCCCATTATGGCTTTCCAAACTAAGGGTGTGCCTAGATTCTCCGCCAATCTTAGAAGCTTATTTTAGCCCTTTATGGCGTATCTAAGCATGTGATGGGATTAACAATTATATAGACTTTCAATAAAACTACAGCCCTCAACCAAACAACTGCTTTTAGTGTTACATAAGACTGATGGCATACACTGATACCGTTAAAAGTTGAAGAGTATAACCACTCAGCAAATAAAGGATACACAATACGGAGTGTAGGTCAGGGGAAAAAACAATAACCGAGCCGGATTAGCTCTATTGTAGAAGTTTACCAGCTTCCAAGCAGTAATATATGCTACGCAAGCAGAAATTTTCCGGCGTAAAAAAAAATCAGAAATCTTGCCAGCTGGGTGTGGGCCCTACACCCAACAGCAAGCAAACCATGAGGAAGTACACATGACGCCTAATGTTAAGCTATCATAATACGCTATCAAACTTCTACTAGCATACACGTACAAAACTGCTGTAAAACCCCTGTTCAATAAGTATGTGAACATTGTGTATTCTTTAAATATGGTTCATAATAAACAAGTAAAGTTGGTATCAGTGTAGTTAACATCCCACAACCAATAAACATTTACACTGGCTTGCATAAAATAAATTAGGAGAATTATAGCATAAACTACTTCATAAGGTATGGAGATTGAATCATAAACTATAGCACTTGTACTTTACATATTAAGGGCTAAAGGGAAAATATAAACCTCTAGGAGAACTATTAAGTCATTTACCAAAAGAGGCAATGATTTTAGCAAAAGCCCATGGAATTGTAGTGTATAAGTTATACTCGAATTGTAACTCCCCTCTAGTGGTGGAGAATGACGATTACCTCCTCTGTCAATGAATATTGCTTTAAAGCCATTTTCTACAGCATAAGTGAATTTTATGGAAGTAGCTTATGTGAAATAGGTATACATAATTTAATATATATCAGTAATGTGAACCTCAAGACCACATAACCTTCAAAGCTGTCTAGGTTTAGAGAAAGCAGAAACCATTTAACCAAATACTATTGCAGCAATGATATTCAGAGACTATATACTTATTACTAGAAGACCATACAAAAAATATAAAACACAATGCAAGCAAATTGAACTGACAGTAACAAAGCAAAGCTAATAGTGAGTTAGGGATTCTGGCACCCCCTCAGTACTTATAATGAAGCACATGGTAAGTCCTGCATTCAGCTTGTAACGATTAAGTCCCCTAAGAATAGTTGAGAAAACATGGTGTCTGAATTTATTGCAGCAACAGACTTGCAGGGCCAGCAGAGACACTTAAGCAGGGAAATATTTAACCCACTCCGTTTATCAAAGAAATACGCTGAAAGCTCGAAGTAATACACTGGAAACTCAAAATAAGGGTCCCAGTTCTGGTTATGGAGCACCTGAATAATAGCTCCACGAGTGAGAGCGCACCTCCAGGGTCCCAGTGAAAGTTCCCTTCATGACCTGATAATGCGTTCAACCTCAACATAGATGTTTCTGAGTCCTGAGATCGGGTGAAGGGATTTATAATTGCGGTAGCTCCCACCATGACGACATCCATTTGGTCAGATAAGGAGCAAAGTCTCAACTCATTGTCTACGGCTTTATTCATGTAAGAAACCGGGGAAACGTCCCAGACGTAGCAGCCATCCATGACTGTCGTGTCCACAGCATCCCAATTTGGGTGAGACAGTATACTTCCAGAACTCAAGGAGCGTGTCTGTATAATAGGCGTAAACAGGACAGAATCCACACTGAAGCTGCTCAGTTCCTCTAAACCTGTGCACTTGAATAGGGCATGGCTTAACCTCTCTCCACAAAGAGAGATAGGAACATCCACTCGCTGGAAGGAGTTAGCCTGACAGCACGGGTCCCCAGGATCGGGTGTGTCTACAAAGTTGTTCCGGTCTAAAGAAGCATCGGAACTCTCTAGGATAATAGCGATATGCGAGTTCTCCGCCTGTCAAGCTTATCATCCCTTACTACAGTGCCGATGCAACACTCATGTAGTGTCTTTGTTAAACTAGCGAAGTGATCGTGCAGGAGATGCGTCACCGCTAGTTCCCATCCGACCAAGGCCTCCATAATGGCTACCTCTCCCAGTCACACAAAAAGCCAAAAAAGTCACATAAACATTTGCTAGTGTCCCCAACTTCGACAGACCTCAAGGATGTCTCTTCACAGTAAACATAGGGTTGTTTATCATAATCGAGCCGGGAGCTCTTCACACAGACGTCCATTTCCTTTGGCTCTTAGCTCCGCCCCCGATAATTTATTTTTTATTTTGTGTAATTTAGTGGGGGGGGTTTTATAATTTAGTTAATTGTATTTAATTAATGAAATTTATTTAATTTTAGTGTAAGGTTAGGTTTTAGTGTAACCCAGGTTAGGTTTTATTTTCCAGGTAAGTTTGTATTTATTTTAACTAGGTAGTTAGTAAAAAGTTAATAACTATTTAATAACTAGTCTACCTAGTTAAAATAAATACAAACTTACCTGTGAAATAAAAATAAAACCTAAGATAGCTACAATGTAACTATTAGTTATATTGTAGCTAGCTTAGGTTTTATTTTATAGGTAAGTATTTAGTTTTAAATAGGAATTATTTAGGTATTAATTGTAATTTTTATTTAGATTTATTTTAATTATGTTAAAGTTAGTGGGTGTTAGGGTTAGGGTTAGACTTAGGGTTAGGTTTAGGGGTTAATAACTAGTATAGGGGCAGCAGATTAGGGGTTAATAACAGTAATGTAGGTTGCGGCGATGTTAGGGACAGCAGATTAGGGGTTAATAATATTTAACTAGTGTTTACGATGCAGGAGTACGGCGGTTTAGGGGTTAATATGTTTATTATAGTGGTGGCGATGTCGGGAGTGGCAGATTAGGGGTTAATAATTTTATTTTAGTGCTTGCAATGCGGGAGGGCCTCGGTTTAGGGGTTAATAGGTAGTTTATGGGTGTTAGTATACGTTTTAGCACTTTAGTTATGAGTTTTATGTTACGGCTTTGTAACATAAAAGCCATTACTACTGACTTTCAGTTTACATTACGGATCTTGACGGATCTTTGGCCCGACAGGCAAACTCGTAATACAGGCGCTATGGAAGTCCCATTGAAAAAGGACTTTTTGAAAGCTTCGGTAGTTACGTTGCGTTACAGCCAAAAAAGGTGTGCGGTACAGATATACCAGCAAAACTCGTAATACCCGCGGTAGTGAAAAAGCATTGTTATGAAGCTTTTTCACTCATAACGCAAAACTCGTAATCTAGCCGTAAGAATGCTCATAATCCAGAAAATAATCTCTTTCTGTGTGAGGTTTGTGATTCAGATTTTAGACCCCATGAGGAACCCTCTGTTTAACCATTAAGAGTTAAAACATCCTAGATCTCAAAGGGACGTTGTATCCCAAATGTTCGATTATTTATGTTACAGAAGAGAACTAAAACTATTTGAGGCTTGTGTACCTGAAAAAAAACTATAAAATACTTAAAGAGACAGTTTACACCCTAGTCAACTTAAAGTCTTACCTTAGATTAAAGGGACAGTCAACACCAGAATGTTTGTTGTTTAAAAGATAGATAATCCCTTAATTACCCATTCCCCAGTTTTGGGTAACCAACACAGTTATAATAATACACATTTTACCTCTGTAATTACCTTGCATCTAAGCCTCTTCAGACTGCCCTCTTATTTCAGTTCTTTTGACAGACTTGCATTTTAGCCAATCAGTGCTCACTCGTCTGTAAATTCACATGCGTGAGCGCAATGTTATCTATATGAAACACATTAACTAACGCCATCTAGTGGTGAAAAACTGTCAAAATGCATTTAGATTAGAGGTGGCCTTCAAGGTCTAAGAAATTAGCATATGAACCTCCTAGGTTTAGCTTTCAACTAAGAATACCAAGAGAAGAAAGCAAACTTAGTGATAAAAGTAAATTGGAAAGTTGTTTAAAATGACATGCTCTATTTGAATCATGAAAGGTTTTTTTGGACTTGACTGTCCCTTTAAGCTGCAAATAGCCTCATGCACCCTTTCTATATCAGGCAGCAGGAAACGTAGAAAAGTTATTTCAAAAATGAATATTGTTTCTGGCTACTTTTAAGTGGCTGCCAGGCTCCACCCACTGATGACATCACGATCTTGGCTACATTTGGCATCTAATCACAAAAGGCTGGCTAGTTGGATTGAACAGACTGTCAGTGCTATTCAGCAGAGTGCATAGATGCAGTTCGGATTGTGATGTCATCAGTGGGCGGAGCTAGGCTGAAATTTCAAAGTGGCCAGAAACAATATTCATTTTAAAATAACTTTTTTACCGTTCCTGCTGCCTGATATAGAAAAGGTGCAGGAGTCTATTTGCATCTTAACCTAAGGTAAGACTTTAAAATGACTAAGGTGTAGACTGTCCCTTTTAGTTTAAATTAATCTAATATGACAGTATCAGTTGTGCTCTTCTACTAGTGCTCATTTGGTTGATGGTACTTCCTGCCAATCAGAGATAGGCACGGACCAAGGTTGTGGCGGACATTTTCCAAAGTACAGACGTTAGTGAAGGACACCAAGGTACATTTTTAAATTAAAAACATCACAAAACACTCTCTTTACAGAGAGGGTAGTGGATACATGGTGGAATAGCCATCCAGCAGAAGTGGTAGAGACAGTGAAGTAGTTTAAACATGCATGGGATAGGCATAAGGTTATGCTAGATATAAGATAAGGCCAGGAACTAATGAAAGTATTCAGAAAATTGGGCAGACTAGATAGGCCGAATGGTTCCTATCTGCAGACACATTCTATGTTTCTATAAGTCAGAAGAGCGAAACTTTGCTGTCAAATGGGGCTGCACGTTGGACGCCCCTGGTCTAGTTCCACAAGTACAAATTAGTCATCTAATCAAACAAGTTTAAATAACATTTATATAAAGATTGCTTGTGGTATTACCTTTTATTTTTTTTGGTTATATTGATTGCATGATCATCATGGTTGGTTACTTACCTGGTTACGTAAGGTTTGTCAGAGTAGGCAGCGGTCTTCTACACACAGACACAAGCACCACGCTGCCGCACAGATCAAGGAATTGGGATGGGACACAACTCACTGTTAGTTGACTGCAGGCAGCTTGCTTCTTCCCTCACTTTCACGCTACTAAGCGTGGCGCTGCTTGGGTCAAGGAGGAGTGAGGACCAGCATTTATCTGTCCTAATCCTCCATCCCCTCCACAAAACGGGTGGCAGACACCTTGCCTATCCCTGCTGCCAATGTTCATTGGTTGATAGGTACTTCCTGTTAATGTTCATTGGTTGATAGGTATTTCCTGTTAATGCTCATTGGTTAAAAATCACTTCCCGCTAATAGTTACATTTATTAAAGCTTTATTGGCGGTTGAGACACATTGCAGTAAAGCTATAACATATTTTAAACAGCCCAATTCTTTATAAAAATGTTCTGCTGAGTATTTAGAGCAAAATAAAATCAATTCACATGAATCATTAAAGGGATAGAAACCCCAAAATGGCTTTCTTTCCAATTTACTTCTATTATCAAATGTGCTTTATTCTCTTGTTATCCTTAGCTGAAGGAACGGCATTACTACTAGCAGCTAGCTGAACACATCTAGTTAGCCAATCAAGAGACAAATGTGTTCAGGCACCAATCAGCAGATAGCTCCCACTAGTGTATGTTATGTGCGTATTCATTTTCAACAAGGAATACCAAGAGATCAAAGAAAATTTGAGAATAGAAGTGAATTTAAAAGTGTTTTAAACTTAAACGCTCTATCTGAATTGTGCAAGTTTTTTTTTTTTAATCTTGACTTTCCTATCCCTTTAAATGCACCCCATTGTAGAAACCTTGCTTATTCTCATGAAAGCATACAGAGGTAGGCTCAGAAGTGTGCACGTGTCTTGAACACTGCATGTATAACAGTTACAATGCAATAACTGATGTCATGACAAGTGCACACTCCCAAACCTATCTAAGTATGCTGTCATGGAAAGCTTTGTTTCAACATGGGAGACAAAGAGAGAGGAACACTTGCAGATTCTCAATTATAAAAGTTTAATTTTGACTCTTCCCTTTATTTAGAATGACGAGATTTCCAGTTTGGACAATCAGCAGTGCCCTTGTACTTTAACACAGCACAAGAACATTATCACTTGTACACACAGTCTCCTCTGCTACATGACATAGAAGACAGACGCTAACAGAGTTTCCTTCTGAATCTGAGATGACATCAGGTGTCAGAAGCAGTTGTCTGCGGCTTCTCACGAGCACAGATTGTAGCTGAAGTTTACGGGACACCTTGACATCTAATATTGTAAAACATAAAAATTCAGTTCATTTCCAAATAATGCAAACACGGAAATCCCACATTATGTATATTTATTTCTAAGGCTGAATGAAATAGAGCAATAAGGAAATACTGTACATCTCACAGATATTTAAAGGGACATTAAGCACTTTTAGATGGTAATATAAAACAATAAATCTTTTTTTTTTTATATATATATTTTCTTTTTATTATTAAAGGTCATAATATACTAGTACAAAGAAAAAGGAAAACAACTGTATCATTTAAGACATGCAAGAAAAAGGGAGAGAAATGACATTCAGAATTTAGATACTATCAGGCCCATTTATCAAGCTCCGTATGGAGCTTGAAGGGCCGTGTTTCTGGCGAGTCTTCAGACTCGCCAGAAACACAACTTATGAAGAAGCGGTCTAAAGACCGCTGCTCCATAACCCTGTCCGCCTGCTCTGAACAGGCGGACAGGAATCGCCAGACATCAACCCGATCGAATACGATCGGGTTGATTGACAGCTCCTTGCTGGCGGCCGATTGGCCGCGAGTCAGCAGGGGGCGGCGTTGCACCAGCAGCTCTTGTGAGCTGCTGGTGCAATGTTAAATGCGGAGAGCGTATTGCTCTCCGCATTTAGCGAGGTCTTGCGGACCTGATCCGCAGTGTCGGATCAGGTCCGCAAGCCCTTTGATAAATGGGCCTGAATATGTCCGGTTTTACCTGCTTTTCTTTTCTCTCTTTCACAAAACAATAATTAACAAAATCGTAACCTGTATCAAGATTAATTATGTTAGTTAAACAATTTATGTACTAAGCAATATAATAAGGGAAGTTTATAATTACAGATACCTTTTCTTGTTTACAATTACCCTTATTGTTTCAATAGTTTGACCTTTATTTTATTAGAAAGAATAGAACCACCATAGATTCGTTTATCAAATTCCTGACCTGAGGGAATTGGGGGGGGAACCCTTAAAAATCATACCAAAAAAAGAGGAAGAAAAAAAAAAAAAAGGGAGGGGGGAGAGAAGAGAAAGAAAAAACAGCCCACTCACCTAATCTTATTTATCGTATGTCATATTTTCTAATGGTGTTAACAACTGATATTTTTTGTGATGTCTAATAAAATCTATTCATTTTATAATAAATTTATTTTGCTGCATCTCTGAGTCGTTTGCGTTGTCAAACTGTTCTATTATATATTGTGTTTGTAAAAGAAAGGTTAAATTATTTATAGTGGGCGCCCTTTTCTGCTTCCAATTTTTAAGAATAAGATATCTCCCACCCAAAATTGCTATATTAAAAAAATCTCTATTAATCGATTTATCAGATGTATCTAGTAAAAAGATTATATGTTTCAGTTCTATTGAAAAGTTTATGGCTATCACTTTAACTAGCCAAAATTGTATACATTTCCAAAATTGTGTGATTTTTGGACAACTCCAAAACATGTGGATTAGGTCAGCTTCAGATGAACAACAGCAGGGACATACATTTAGCACTTGTGACGACCATTTATTTATTCTAGCTGTCGTAATATACACTCTATATAAAAGTTTTACATGGATTTCTCGCCAGTTTGCAGAAAGTGTAGCCTCATCTAAAACACTTATACTATGTTTCACTTTATCTTCATCCAAGTTTGGAATATCTAATTGCCATTTTGAGCAAATCTCTACAATATTAGATTCCCCTGTTTTACTGAGAACCATATTATACCAAAACTTAATAGAGCGTTTGCCTGCCTTATAAAGTGCCAAACCCATTTTTACTCCTGGATGTATCCAGGAGGTTTTACTACCTTTAACAATTTAAAAAAAACAGTGTCTAACTTGAAGATATGCATAAAAGTCAAGATTCTGTAGCTGAAAGCACTCTAAGTTTTTCGAATGAGTTTATATTATACGATTCAGATTCCTTAAGTTGAATTAAACAAGCCCAGCATTGGCCCATTTCTTAAATACTTGATTACACAAACCAGGCGAAAATCATGGATCACCTCTAATGGGAAGCAGATCAGAAGTATAGGGATCACAATATAGTCTACGTCGTATATCCTGCCATGCGACTATAATATGACATAGTGTTTGTTTATTTTTTATTCTCCTTGGAATATCTCTTTTAGGACAATGCAATAAAGCACTCACAGAAAAAAGATAAACTAGATTTTGTTCTACTTCAATAAATGCCGTATAGCTCCCTCCCGTAAGCCAATTCATTGCAATTTTTGCAAGACATATACTATTATATAGAGCAAAATTGGGTAACGCCAATCCACCATATTGTCTTAGTTGTGATAGTTTGTACAAAGAGATTCGTTTAGAACCCTTCCCCCAAATAAATCGTCTCATTAATTGGTCCAAGCGATTAAGATTCCTTTTTGATATATTAATAGGGATATTTTGCATAAAATATAGAAGCTTAGGTAAGATTATCATCTTAATTAAATTGATTCTCGCAGTAATTGAGAGCGGGAGATTATCCCATTTCATCAAGTCAAATTTAATTTTTGCGAGTAAAGGTGGATAATTCAGGCTATACCAATTAATGCTAATCTTAATTCCTAAATATGTGATAAATTGTGCTGCTACTTTAAATGGGGGTGTGTAATGGTTCTGATGATATTTACTCAACTAGAGAAGTTCTGATTTGGTTACATTAATTGTGTATCCTGAAAAAGAACCGAAATAAAATGATAAATCTTATATATAAAAAATGATGAAATATACTTTCATTATTCATTTTGTCCCTTTCTCCTGTAGTTCCATTCTGAAATTGTGAGCTTTTCAGAAATGAAAGTGCAAAACACTGTTATATTCCACACAGCCATTGGCTGCACACTCTAGAGACCAATTTAGAACAGCCTCTAATTGGCCACAGCAAAGAAGGTAACCTAAGTTACAACATGGCAGCTCCCATTGTTTCATAGACACTAAAACTTTAGACTTATTTTGTCACTATTTTTTCACTATTTAAACAACTAATGAAACTTTAAAAAATACATCTACGTGTGATTCTCAGACTAATCATTTCTTTGAATACATCATTCTATAGAGCATTTGTTTAGTGTTTAATGTCTCTTTAAATGATCTATATTCATTTGCTATGGACCTAATATACTCTGTGTCATGTGATCATTAGAGCCCAATCAGATGATTTAAATAAATTGTGCGTTATCATTGTTTGCATCACGTTGCTTCTGCCTGAGGGGATGTGTTTAAGGATCGTGAACAAAAGCTTTACTCTGTTTCTGTTATGAATATATTTTTTGGTGCAGTAAATATGACTATATATTTGTTTTTAACACTACACATTTAGAACAAGGGAGACTGGTAAACAGCTATCACTGTTTTCAATTAAAGCTTTTGTTGTGGCTGTGCACGTGAAGCATATGTAAATATACGTTATGCATCAGCATTTTAAATATTGTATCTACTCAGAAAACTGACAATGACTTGTGTTTTTGTATAAAATAAAAATAAAATGCTGGTGCATGGAGCATATCTAGATATACTTCATGAGCACATGCACAGTAATTATTAGAAGCATGTTTGCAAAAATGCTCCAGTTTAGAGCTGCAACAACTAATCGTCATAATCGATAATAATCGATTAGTTGGTTTGCAATTAGTTGGTCGAAAATAGTTGTCAACGAATCTCATAATCGATTAATCGATTAGTTGGTTTGCAATTAGTTGGTCTGTGCACAACACCAGCTGCTTCACTCCAATGAGCTCCTGCACATGGTATTGTGTTTTATGGTTATGTCCTTAGCCTAAAGGACTTCTACAGACGTCTACTTTTCACTTTTTCAGGACAGTATACGGTTACAACTACCCCTGGCTTATGTGCAACCCAGATATAATAGTCATCATTTGGATTGTTTATATTAAATCTGGTGATTTGGATCTATGCTTTTCATGATATAGTGCCAAGCTTGTTGTTTACACCTTGCCCCTAGATTGATGGAAGTTATTTAAATTGATGTGCACTATTACCTGTTTGCACAATTGTTAGCGTATTGCTTGCTATTGCTGATTATATGTACTGTATAAATAAATGTGTAAGGCTTTGTCCTGTTATTGATATACTGTCCTTAGCGCTTCTGATTTTTATTGTTTTTTTATATTTTTAATAAATTGTGATAATATGTACCAGATTCAACCTTTATAAGTATATATTCGTTATTTTTAGAGCGGACTAGATATTTCCCCTAACCTTATAGCTGGTTATTTAGCATTGCATATAGATATTCAAGATATTTTTATGTTAGAATGAAGTCAAGGGTTACTTTGAGAGGCCCTTTGCCAAGGTAGAAAACACTTAGCATTGGTGAAGAGCTAACAAAGATAAATACAGTTGGTCCTCGTTTTACAATGGTTCCATTTACACTGTTTCAGAATAACAACCTTTTTTTCCAGTCATGTGAATGCTATTGAAAAGCATTGAGAAGCAGAGCATTTATTAAAATAGCCAGTAGGTAATTAATAGCGCTACATGGACCTACAACTGGGGTCTGTGTGAGCAGCGATTCTATGAATGCTAAATTGCTCGTTCGCTACAATTTGGTAGGGATGTGTTGGTCTTAATGGCTGTTAGCTTCAGAGCTCACTGTGATCCACAATGTCTAACATGGAAGCGATAGTCTCAATTAGTATAATTCTCAGCTTAGGTTTTCATTGTTAATATTAGGTGCGTGCCACACAATCAGTACTTGAACGCTTCATGCTCTGTGCCACCTTTCTCAATAGAAACGATGGACCTATGTCCACGGTGTCTTTAAATTTGCCCCAAGCGTGGTAATCTTTACATCAGCAGAGACATAACACATGGGCAAGCAGCGCATGATTAGATATATATTTGATGGTTACTCCTATCTGAAAGTTGCTGAGGAATACGATCCCCTTTATAATTTTCTTCATATGAGATCATGGGTGACTACCTCGCAAATGAATCATTTGGAATCTAAACCACAGCCTCACCATATATTACTATACAGTTCTTGTCCCATAATTTAAGCAACGGCAATTACTGACATAATATCTGGTTAACTACCGCTCCACTGCTTGATCTATGTTGTGAGATTTGGTTACTAGGTTTAGTTTAAGAAATCTTATTTTATTGTTTTTGTTTGTTTTTTATTATTAGTATTTTATTTTTTTGCTGTTTGTCCTTTTATGCAGCCTGTTTGATCCACACAATGTATATGTGGTTTCCCTCGGTACCCTAGCATAATATTTATTTGCCAGAGCCCGATCCTATCTACAGAAAAAGTATTGTGACCAGAAGTCCAAAAAGCTAAAGCAACCCTTTAATGGTGAAGTCAGACCGTGCTCTGTAACCCCTCAGAGAGTTCTTCTCACAGCAGCTATATAGTTAAGCGGCCTATTATTTTAACCAATGATGGGTAATGTCTGCAAAACTATAGTTGGATTAAAATTGACTGGCAAATATAGGTGGGCTCCATAGGACACCTTAAACTCCTGTAAATACACCAGCTGCATTGACCTCAGCTTTAAATGTTCTCTTACTTCGCCTATATAATTGAGAGCCTTAATACCATATCCAACAATAAGTAATGTAACCCTTTTGCATCATTGCAGCTGGCTTAAGTTGGGTTGACATACATAAGTTTGCCCTTACAAATCATTTTAACTCATAATGCTTACATTAATCTGCATGACCCCCCTGCTCAACGGAGTGAATGAGGGAAACATATCATACTCTAACTTTTCTGCTCTTGCACTATTCACATTTTATCTTGTGCGCATGTTTGAACGAGGCTATTACATGAGCCCGACTGTTTCTTGTATCAGGGTTAGGAGCACTATTACTTCTGAGCAGGCTCGTTACTCAGGTTATAAACATATGGCATAGGTATATGGTAAGCCACTCAGCATCTTATTGTGATTCCCCTTACTTTAAGAGAATCTGTTACTAATATTGTCCTGTGGACGACTGGGCGGAACGTCTACAAGTATTGGAACTTTAGACTGCCCTGTGGATGGGACTGGTTGCTTGTTATATTTTGCTTGGTTGATTGGTTTGTGTGTGTGATGTGTGTATTAGTAGTTGTTGTTTAGTTAAAAAATATTAAAAAACCCCAATGATGTGGTACAAGTACTCTTTTATCAAAACTTTAAAGACTCATCGGAGAATATGCAATTTTACATGCTGTAATGTTGAAATATACTGTAACGTAATTCTTGTCTCAAACACCGCCCTGTGAGGTGGGTGATGGAATATATTTTGTAACACTGTGCCTTTCATTGGTTATAAATAAAATTATAAAAAAAAAAAAAAAAAATAGCCAGTAGGTGGAGCTGTCCGCTTGTGTTGCAGCAAAGCCAAGCAAGTTGAAATTAATCAGTTTAACCAGACCTGAGCAATCAAGCAGATTTTAAAGGAACAAGATATTCCTGCCTATAAATCAGTCCAGATTGAAATGCATAGCAAGAACAGTTTGCAGAAAAATGCAAGTGAACTCTGTGTTGTGTGATTATTTTATTAGGTTTATAATGCTGTTTAGCAAATGTTTTTGTTCATTTAACTTAGTTTAATTATATATTCTGTGTTGTGTGATTATTTTATTAGGTTTATAATGCTGTTTAGCATTTAAAGTCTTCATTTCAAAGCTTTAAAAATAATGTATTAGGTGTTACTTATGTCAATTTTGAGAGGGTCCTGGAACCTAACTCCCTCACTTCCCATTGACTTACATTATAAACTGGGTTTCAATTTAAAACCATACCTTCTGGAACCTAACCCCGGCGTAAAGTGAGGGCTACCTGTATCCCACTTTGGTGAAATTGGCAAAACCCTACTTATACACCTCAACAGCCTTTTCTCTGCTGCAGGAAATATAGCTGCAAACAGAGAACCAGCCTTAGCCAGCAGCATGTGGACATGTTGAGATTTTTGCATTTCAATGCAAAGTTTCTGAAAGAGTGAATAACAGAATGTTATTAACAGTGATAGTCTAACTCTTTCTAGTTCTACCTCTTTTCAAACAGTTTGTGGTTTTGTTTTGTTTAATTATAAAACTGTGCTCTGCTGCTTAAAAATTGAAGAAACAGTTGTGTTAATGTAAAGTTTTAGTCTGAAGTTTATATTTGTAACCCTCATTATGTGGATTTTATTTAAAACATAGAAAACTATTATTTATTCTCTTTTTATCCGATTAGTCGATTAATGGAAAAAATAATCGGCCGATTAATCGATTATGAAAATAATCGTTAGTTGCAGCCCTACTCCAGTTCAAAGCAGTAATACACCCCTATGCTTTTCAGTTTCGGCAGGAATGTCCCTTTAATAGTTGCCTAGATAAACGTATGCACATGCTACATTGTTTTGTCAAGAAATAAAGAAAATAGTTTCAATGGATTTAACAAATGGGTATTTGATTAATAAGACAGGGGCCGTCACATCACCCTACATGAGGAACCAGCTTGATTCTTCGATGAACCAGAGGTTATTTCAGTTCTCTCGGGTACTGGAGAAAAAGAACAAATACAAGAGACAAACCGTTTAGTTTTATTCACTGTCTGGCATTAAATGCTGCAAATGCAGAAAGAGAACCGCCCTGACAGATTGCTACGTATCAAACAATGGGGAGAATATTTATAATTCAGTCAAAAGCATTTGAAGCTTCCTAAGGATCTATCTAGGCTTTAAAAGACCATTATATACAGTAGAATTGCATTATACACACATGCAGAATAAAAAGACAATGCAATAACACTTACTCTGAATTTCAAATGATCAGATTAGGTTTTTTCTGAGAAATTTCAAAGATTGCTTCCATTTCCCTACCCAATGTATCATATGACAGCCATCAGCCAATCACAGACTCATATACATATACACTGTAAACCTTTACTGTGCTGGTGCCTTGAGAAACATTTACCATTAAAGGGACGTGAATGTCATAAATAAATTCTCATAGTTTAGATACAAAATGGAATATTAAGAAACTTTTAAATTTACTTGTGTTATTATATTTACTTAATTCTCTTGATATCCTTTTTTAAAAGCATAGCTAGGTAAAGTCGGAAGCAGCAATGCACTACTGGGAGCTAGCTGGGGATTGGTGACTACACACATCTGTCATTGGTTCACTAGATGTGTTTGGTTAAGTCCCTCTAGTGAATTGCTGCTCTGGAGCTAACTTTTACAATGTGTTTAACCCCTTCATAGGGGTTGAATGATAATGGGCTCCGTCCATTTACATAGTAAACAATAAAAAATAAAATAGATCCTAACAATAATTTGCTAATGTTTCTCCTATGCTCAGAACAAAGTCTTAGGTGAATAAAATGTATTTATTTGCTATGTGCCTAACAAGAAGTGATGTATAAAGATAAATGCATTATCTGTCGCATGCCCAGTCGGACTATTTGTTAGAAAACGAATGCTCAATAGGGCTGCCGCCAGCGACACTCACATTAAGATCTGTGCAAATCCAGATATTAGTGCGTTTCACTTTCACATGAAGAAATCAAGCAGAAGGCCGCTGGCGACGGTCATATTCAGCACTTGTTTCCTGACGAATAATACAACGGCACATGACTAATTATCTGCGTGTTTTACAATGTCAGGGTTCATATATTATTTACGTTATTAGATTTTTCGTTTCCCACAAGCTCTCTGAATGGTTCACAGCTCATGAGATTTTTTAATACTGGAGGGGATCTTGGAATACTGATGAGTATTAGAAGCTCATTTTTTCACAAGAAAATGCTACTGCTACTAAAGCTTTGACAAATTATTCACTAGTCACATTTATTGGGACATAATACTCATATGGTAAACCACTTGAAACTGATGCAGTATAACTGTAAAAAGCTGACAGGAAAATATCACCTGAGCATCTCTATGTAAAAAAGGAAGATATTTTACCTCACAATCTCCTCAGCTCAGCAGAGTAAGTTCTGTGTAAAAAATTTTTTAGGTAAAATATATTTCTTTTTTACATAGAGATGTTCACGTGATATTTTCTAGTCAGCTTTTTACAGCTATGCTGCAGCACCTTCAAGTGTTTCAACCAGGGCCGCCATCAGGGGGTGACAGGGGTGACTACTGTCAGGGGCCCAATGAGCCAGGGGGGCCCCATGAGTCAAGAACTAAAAAAAAAAATTTTTTTTTTTTTTTTTTTTTTTTTAATTTTGGCAGCCACCAGTGGGTACAGCAGAGTGCTAATTGAGCATGGGAAATGTTATTACAAGGAGTAAAGTATTAGCATTTGAGAGGATTTCTTAGTGTGCACTAAACCACTATGCGCAGTGTGAGACAGACTTGGCACTTTGTACAGTGTGTGCCTGAGTCAGACGGCAGATCACTTTCATTTGCGGAGGAGGTAGGACTTACTTAGAAAATGTTTTTTATTTCTTTGTGCAATTTTGGATTGTAACTTCAGTGTGGTAGTAGTTGTTTGGTGGGGCTAGGGGTCCATAAAAACACCTTTTTTTTAGCAGCAGTGTATTTATGATTATTTAACAATGCTGTAGAAATTCTATATTTAAAACCATGCAGAAATGTTTCCTCCTCAATACACAAATGGTAGATGCCCTTTTGGCAGATATGCATTATATATATATATATATATATATATATATATATATATATATAATATTACATTCCAGTTTACTGCCCCTTTATGCAAGGACTTTCCAGATGCAAGGAGACATTTTATCTAAGATTTTTACATCTGCATAAAATGTTATACTCTTAGACTAAGATTGCTCAGTGTTTGAAATGAGACAGGTTAACTTAAAACTGTTCAGTTTACACTACAGATGACTTAATTTTGAAATACATACCAACAAGCCTAAATCCTGCATTATGGTCCCACCAAGACCATATAGAGTACAGCATTTTCAAAATCCATAAGTACAGCTGACAGCTGGGAAAATGTGTACACTATATTTGAAGTGGTGCTCTTGGTTGGGGAAAATGGGGACAAAACAAACAAAAAAACATATGTCAACCTTTTAAAGGTACTTTTCTTCATCTATCCATCTACCCAGCTCATTAATGTACAATTTTGAATTCACAGAATTATTTTTGTTTGCACATTTACAAATATGATTCTTTAAAAAGTGATCTCTTAATTTCTAAAAAATTTTTTATCATGCATGTCACTGTTGATTTAGGTGATGCAAGGTGCATAAATGTTTCCTCCTGTGAGTGTTTCTGTGGGTGTCTGTGTTTATGTCTTTGTGCTTTGGTTTGTGTCTCTATGAGTGTGTATGTATTTTTTATCTGTGGGTCTCTCTGTGGGGGTGGGTGTGTATGTCTGAGCTTTTTCTGTGGTTGTCTCTGTGAGGGTGTGTGTATGTTTGTCTTTGTGCATTTTCTCTGGATGCCTCTGTGAGGGTGGGTGTGTATGTCTGTTTTCTGTGGATGTCTCTGTGAGGGTGTGTGTGGGTATGTATGTATGTCTGTGTTTTCTGTGGATGTCTCTGTGAGGGGGTGTGTTTTATGTGGGTGTCTCTGTGAGGGTGTGTGTATGTCTTTGTGTGTTTTCTGTGGATGTCTCAGTGAGAATGTGTGTATGTATGTCTTTCTGTGTTTTGTATGTGGTTGTCTCTCTGTGTGTGTATGTCTTTCTGTGTTTTCTGTGGGTGTCTCTGTGTTTGGGTGTATGTCTTTGTGTGTTTTCTGAGGCTGTCTCTGTTGGTGTTTCCTTGGGTGTATGTGCAAGTTTGAGTGTGTGTGTCCATTGTCTGTTCCTTTTTAGGACATTTTGACCTTACTACTAATTATTCACATCTTTCTACAGACTTTGAGACTAACAAGACCTTTCCGGAAGTAACCAATCCACCATTTAACCTTTAAATTATTGTTTAGGCAGTTCAGGGCCCTTCCTTTCAGCCACTGCATGCTGTTGTCATAATTTAGTTGTCATCTTCCTTTACAAAAAGATAATCAGAACTCCATATTTTTTCTAAATCTCCTTTTTTTTTTTTTTTTTACAAAACTATAGTTTACCTCATTACTTGTCAGGTCAATGTAAACAAGTGCTAAGTGTCTGTTTGGGTGTCTGTGCCTGAGTGTGTTTCTTTGCGTGTCTGCTAGACTGTCTATATGTGAATCCTTATGTGTGAGTTTGTTTGTGTGTTTCAGTGTATGAGTGTGTCTGTGTGTGTGTATGTTACTACCTTTACAACATTTCCAAGTTTAAATAGACAATTAAGAATAAAGTGCATATACGTTTTAGTCACTTGGTCAAAAATTGCACATGTCATAGGAGGGGGGGGGGGCCTGATCAATGGATGAGTCAGGGGCCCCGAAATTCCTAGTGGCGGCCCTGGTTTCAACATTTGGGTATAATAGCCCTTTAAATGAGGCGTGGAAATTTGAATAGTAACCCTGCTTCATCCTCTCATTTTGTTCTCCTGTGTGACCTTTGTAAGAAAGTAACACAACAACAGTTATGAAATGTTTAAAAGTTTTATTTTTCTTTATAACTATTATGATGAAAACGTATTATTTCTTGCATGTGTTTAAACCACCAGAAGTTCATGTATTTAGTGCTCGACTAATGGATATATTTTCTTCATGTATAGTATTTTCCTTGTGGGTGGTGGCTGCTGATGCTGTCGGTATTTAGCGATGCCGGGCGGACATGATTCGTTACAGAGAATCATGTCCGCCCAGCATATAATAAATTGACCCCATAGAGTGAGATCTACAGGGAGATCATATTCTGAGCTGATTAAGAGTCCTCAACTTTGTTTTTTTAAATAAAATGTTCCTCACCTGATATAATGCAGTTCATTAAGTATCTGCAGATTACAAATCATTACATGTATCCTCATTATACTGAGGAACGATCTTCTCCAACTAATACAACTATATGTTGAGGAAATGATGGCTTTGATGGTGGGCTCTGTCTTGTAGATCTTAGCTTACTGGTTGCTTAATTAGGTTGTATTTTATTATGGTTAAATTTAGGCCCCCTATGCTTATCAAGGAGCGTAGGAAAAAACCTGATACTAGAACTGCAGTATTTCTGACTGTCTGTCACTGACTGACCATACTTTTTCTCAATAAATCTCTTTGTTTTGCTGCATTTCTTTCTATGGACAGCACCCTCACAGGTGCTTTTTTCCATGCTATTCTGGAATGCCCTACAGCCCTGACTACTGACCGCTACAGTGGTGAATACTTATAGTAACAGCTGAGAAGGTGTGGGACAGCCCTGACTACTGACCGCTACAGTGGTGAATACTTATACTAACAGCTGAGACGGTGTGGGACAGCCCTGACTACTGACCGCTACAGTGGTGAATACTTATAGTAACAGCTGAGACGGTGTGGGACAGCCCTGACTACTGACCGCTACAGTGGTGAATACTTATAGTATCAGCTGAGACGGTGTGGGACAGCACTGACTACTGACCGCTACAGTGGTGAATACTTATAGTAACAGCTGAGACGGTGTGGGACAGCCCTGACTACTGACCGCTACAGTGGTGAATACTTCTAGTAACAGCTGAGACGGTGTGGGACAGCCCTGACTACTGACCGCTACAATGGTGAATACTTCTAGTAACAGCTGAGACGGTGTGGGACAGCCCTGACTACTGACCGCTACAGTGGTGAATACTTATAGTAACAGCTGAGACGGTGTGGGACAGCCCTGACTACTGACCGCTACAGTGGTGAATACTTATAGTATCAGCTGAGACGGTGTGGGACAGCACTGACTACTGACCGCTACAGTGGTGAATACTTATAGTAACAGCTGAGACGGTGTGGGACAGCCCTGACTACTGACCGCTACAGTGGTGAATACTTCTAGTAACAGCTGAGACGGTGTGGGACAGCCCTGACTACTGACCGCTACAATGGTGAATACTTCTAGTAACAGCTGAGACGGTGTGGGACAGCCCTGACTACTGACCGCTACAGTGGTGAATACTTATAGTAACAGCTGAGACGGTGTGGGACAGCCCTGACTACTGACCGCTACAGTGGTGAATACTTATAGTATCAGCTGAGACGGTGTGGGACAGCACTGACTACTGACCGCTACAGTGGTGAATACTCATAGTAACAGCTGAGACGGTGTGGGACAGCCCTGACTACTGACCGCTACAGTGGTGAATACTCATAGTAACAGCTGAGACGGTGTGGGACAGCCCTGACTACTGACCGCTACAGTGGTGAATACTTATAGTAACAGCAGAGATGGTGTGGGACAGCCCTGACTACTGACCGCTACAGTGGTGAATACTTATAGTAACATCTGAGACGGTGTGGGACAGCCCTGACTACTGACCGCTACAGTGGTGAATACTTATAGTATCAGCTGAGACGGTGTGGGACAGCACTGACTACTGACCGCTACAGTGGTGAATACTTATAGTAACAGCTGAGACGGTGTGGGACAGCCCTGACTACTGACCGCTACAGTGGTGAATACTTATAGTAACAGCTGAGACGGTGTGGGACAAGCCCTGACTACTGACCGCTACAGTGGTGAATACTTATAGTATCAGCTGAGACGGTGTGGGACAGCACTGACTACTGACCGCTACAGTGGTGAATACTTATAGTAACAGCTGAGACGGTGTGGGACAGCACTGACTACTGACCGCTACAGTGGTGAATACTTATAGTAACAGCTGAGACGGTGTGGGACAGCCCTGACTACTGACCGCTACAATCGTGAATACTTCTAGTAACAGCTGAGACGGTGTGGGACAGCCCTGACTACTGACCGCTACAGTGGTGAATACTTATAGTAACAGCTGAGACGGTGTGGGACAGCCCTGACTACTGACCGCTACAGTGGTGAATACTTATAGTATCAGCTGAGACGGTGTGGGACAGCACTGACTACTGACCGCTACAGTGGTGAATACTTATAGTAACAGCTGAGACGGTGTGGGACAGCCCTGACTACTGACCGCTACAGTGGTGAATACTTATAGTAACAGCTGAGACGGTGTGGGACAGCCCTGACTACTGACCGCTACAATGGTGAATACTTCTAGTAACAGCTGAGACGGTGTGGGACAGCCCTGACTACTGACCGCTACAGTGGTGAATACTTATAGTAACAGCTGAGACGGTGTGGGACAGCCCTGACTACTGACCGCTACAGTGGTGAATACTTATAGTATCAGCTGAGACGGTGTGGGACAGCACTGACTACTGACCGCTACAGTGGTGAATACTCATAGTAACAGCTGAGACGGTGTGGGACAGCCCTGACTACTGACCGCTACAGTGGTGAATACTCATAGTAACAGCTGAGACGGTGTGGGACAGCCCTGACTACTGACCGCTACAGTGGTGAATACTTATAGTAACAGCAGAGATGGTGTGGGACAGCCCTGACTACTGACCGCTACAGTGGTGAATACTTATAGTAACAGCAGAGATGGTGTGGGACAGCCCTGACTACTGACCGCTACAGTGGTGAATACTTATAGTAACAGCTGAGACGGTGTGGGACAGCCCTGACTACTGACCGCTACAGTGGTGAATACTTATAGTAACAGCAGAGATGGTGTGGGACAGCCCTGACTACTGACCCGCTACAGTGGTGAATACTTATAGTAACAGCAGAGATGGTGTGGGACAGCCCTGACTACTGACCGCTACAGTGGTGAATACTTATAGTAACAGCTGAGACGGTGTGGGACAGCCCTGACTACTGACCGCTACAGTGGTGAATACTTATAGTAACAGCTGAGACGGTGTGGGACAGCCCTGACTACTGACCGCTACAGTGGTGAATACTTATAGTAACAGCTGAGACGGTGTGGGACAGCCCTGACTACTGACCGCTACAGTGGTGAATACTTATAGTAACAGCTGAGACGGTGTGGGACAGCCCTGACTACTGACCACTACAATGGTGAATACTTATAGTAACAGCTGAGACGGTGTGGGACAGCCCTGACTACTGACCGCTACAGTGGTGAATACTTATAGTAACAGCTGAGACGTTGTGGGACAGCCCTGACTACTGACCGCTACAATGGTGAATACTTATAGTAACAGCTGAGACGGTGTGGGACAGCACTGACTACTGACCGCTACAGTGGTGAATACTTATAGTAACAGCTGAGACGGTGTGGGACAGCCCTGACTACTGACCACTACAATGGTGAATACTTATAGTAACAGCTGAGACGGTGTGGGACAGCACTGACTACTGACCGCTACAGTGGTGAATACTTATAGTAACAGCTGAGATGGTGTGGGACAGCCCTGACTACTGACCGCTACAGTGGTGAATACTTATAGTAACAGCTGAGACAGTGTGGGACAGCCCTGACTACTGACCGCTACAGTGGTGAATACTTATAGTAACAGCTGAGACGGTGTGGGACAGCCCTGACTACTGACCGCTACAGTGGTGAATACTTATAGTAACAGCTGAGACAGTGTGGGACAGCCCTGACTACTGACCGCTACAGTGGTGAATACTTATAGTAACAGCTGAGATGGTGTGGGACAGCCCTGACTACTGACCGCTACAGTGGTGAATACTTATAGTAACAGCTGAGACGGTGTGGGACAGCCCTGACTACTGACCGCTACAGTGGTGAATACTTATAGTAACAGCTGAGATGGTGTGGGACAGCCCTGACTACTGACCGCTACAGTGGTGAATACTTATAGTAACAGCTGAGATGGTGTGGGACAGCCCTGACTACTGACCGCTACAGTGGTGAATACTTATAGTAACAGCTGAGATGGTGTGGGACAGCCCTGACTACTGACCGCTACAGTGAATACTTATAGTAACAGCTGAGACGGTGTGGGACAGCCCTGACTACTGACCGCTACAGTGGTGAATACTTATAGTAACAGCTGAGACGGTGTGGGACAGCCCTGACTACTGACCGCTACAGTGGTGAATACTTATAGTAACAGCTGAGACGGTGTGGGACAGCCCTGACTACTGACCGCTACAGTGGTGAATACTTATAGTAACAGCTGAGACGGTGTGGGGACAGCCCTGACTACTGACCGCTACAGTGGTGAATACTTATAGTAACAGCTGGGACGGTGTGGGACAGCTCTGACTACTGACCGCTACAGTGGTGAATACTTATAGTAACAGCTGAGACGGTGTGGGACAGCCCTGACTACTGACCGCTACAGTGGTGAATACTTATACTAACAGCTGAGACGGTGTGGGACAGCCCTGACTACTGACTGCTACAGTGGTGAATACTTATAGTAACAGCTGAGACGGTGTGGGACAGCCCTGACTACTGACCGCTACAGTGGTGAATACTTATAGTAACAGCTGAGACGGTGTGGGACAGCCCTGACTACTGACCGCTACAGTGGTGAATACTTATAGTAACAGCTGAGAAGTGTGGGACAGCCCTGACTATTGACCACTACAGTGGTGAATACTCATAGTAACAGCTGAGACGGTGTGGGACAGCCCTGACTACTGACCACTACAGTGGTGAATACTTATAGTAACAGCTGAGACGGTGTGGGACAGCCCTGACTACTGACCGCTACAGTGGTGAATACTTATACTAACAGCTGAGACGGTGTGGGACAGCCCTGACTACTGACCGCTACAGTGGTGAATACTTATAGGAACAGCTGAGACGGTGTGGGACAGCCCTGACTACTGATCGCTACAGTGGTGAATACTTATAGGAACAGCTGAGACGGTGTGGGACAGCCCTGACTACTGACCGCTACAGTGGTGAATACTCATAGTAACAGCTGAGACGGTGTGGGACAGCCCTGACTACTGACTGCTACAGTGGTGAATACTTATAGTAACAGCTGAGACGGTGTGGGACAGCCCTGACTACTGACCGCTACAGTGGTGAATACTTATAGTAACAGCTGAGACGGTGTGGGACAGCCCTCACTACTGACCGCTACAGAGGTGAATACTTATAGTAACAGCTGAGACGGTGTGGGACAGCCCTGACTACTGACCGCTACAGTGGTGAATACTTATAGTAACAGCTGAGACGGTGTGGGACAGCCCTGACTACTGACCGCTACAATGGTGAATACTTATAGTAACAGCTGAGACGGTGTGGGACAGCCCTGACTACTGACCGCTAAAGTGGTGAATACTTATAGTAACAGCTGAGACGGTGTGGGACAGCCCTGACTACTGACCGCTAAAGTGGTGAATACTTATAGTAACAGCTGAGACGGTGTGGGACAGCCCTGACTACTGACCGCTACAGTGGTGAATACTTATAGTAACAGCTGAGACGGTGTGGGACAGCCCTGACTACTGACCGCTACAATGGTGAATACTTATAGTAACAGCTGAGACGGTGTGGGACAGCTCTGACTACTGACCGCTACAGTGGTGAATACTTATAGTAACAGCTGAGACGGTGTGGGACAGCCCTGACTACTGACCGCTACAGTGGTGAATACTTCTAGTAACAGCTGAGACGGTGTGGGACAGCCCTGACTACTGACCGCTACAGTGGTGAATACTTATAGTAACAGCTGAGACGGTGTGGGACAGCCCTGACTACTGACCGCTACAGTGGTGAATACTTATAGTAACAGCTGAGACGGTGTGGGACAGCCCTGACTACTGACCGCTACAGTGGTGAATACTTATAGTAACAGCTGAGACGGTGTGGGACAGCCCTGACTACTGACCGCTACAGTGGTGAATACTTATACTAACAGCTGAGACGGTGTGGGACAGCCCTGACTACTGACCGCTACAGTGGTGAATACTTATAGTAACAGCTGAGACGGTGTGGGACAGCCCTGACTACTGACCGCTACAGTGGTGAATACTTATAGTAACAGCTGAGACGGTGTGGGACAGCCCTGACTACTGACCGCTACAGTGGTGAATACTTATAGTAACAGCTGAGACGGTGTGGGACAGCCCTGTATACTGACCGCTACAGTGGTGAATACTTCTAGTAACAGCTGAGACGGTGTGGGACAGCCCTGACTACTGACCGCTACAGTGGTGAATACTTATAGTAACAGCTGAGACAGTGTGGGACAGCCCTGACTACTGAACGCTACAGTGGTGAATACTTATAGTAACAGCTGAGATGGTGTTGGACAGCCCTGACTACTGACCGCTACAGTGGTGAATACTTATAGTAACAGCTGAGACAGTGTGGGACAGCCCTGACTACTGACCGCTACAGTGGTGAATACTTATAGTAACAGCTGAGACGGTGTGGGACAGCCCTGACTACTGACCGCTACAGTGGTGAATACTTATAGTAACAGCTGAGACGGTGTGGGACAGCCCTGACTACTGACCGCTACAGTGGTGAATACTTATAGTAACAGCTGAGACAGTGTGGGACAGCCCTGACTACTGACCGCTACAATGGTGAATACTTATAGTAACAGCTGAGACGGTGTGGGACAGCACTGACTACTGACCGCTACAGTGGTGAATACTTATAGTAACAGCTGAGACGGTGTGGGACAGCCCTGACTACTGACCACTACAGTGGTGAATACTTATAGTAACAGCTGAGATGGTGTGGGACAGCCCTGACTACTGACCGCTACAGTGGTGAATACTTATAGTAACAGCTGAGACAGTGTGGGACAGCCCTGACTACTGACCGCTACAGTGGTGAATATTTATAGTAACAGCTGAGATGGTGTGGGACAGCCCTGACTACTGACCGCTACAGTGGTGAATACTTATAGTAACAGCTGAGACGGTGTGGGACAGCCCTGACTACTGACCGCTACAGTGGTGAATACTCATGGTAATAGCTGAGACGGTGTGGGACAGCCCTGACTACTGACCGCTACAGTGGTGAATACTTATACTAACAGCTGAGACGGTGTGGGACAGCCCTGACTACTGACCGCTACAGTGGTGAATACTTATAGTAACAGCTGAGACGGTGTTGGACAGCCCTGACTACTGACCGCTACAGTGGTGAATACTTATAGTAACAGCTGAAACGGTGTGGGACAGCCCTGACTACTGACCGCTACAGTGGTGAATACTTATACTAACAGCTGAGACGGTGTGGGACAGCCCTGACTACTGACCGCTACAGTGGTGAATACTTATAGAAACAGCTGAGACGGTGTTGGGACAGCCCTGACTACTGACCGCTACAGTGGTGAATACTTATAGTAACAGCTGAAACGGTGTGGGACAGCCCTGACTACTGACCGCTACAGTGGTGAATACTTATAGTAACAGCTGAGACGTGTGGGACAGCCCTGACTACTGACCGCTACAGTGGTGAATACTTATAGTAACAGCTGAGACGGTGTGGGACAGCCCTGACTACTGACCGCTACAGTGGTGAATACTTATAGTAACAGCTGAGACGGTGTGGGACAGCCCTGACTACTGACCGCTACAGAGGTGAATACTTATAGTAACAGCTGAGACGGTGTGGGACAGCCCTGACTACTGACCGCTACAGTGGTGAATACTTATAGTAACAGCTGAGACGGTGTGGGGACAGCCCTGACTACTGACCCTACAGTGGTGAATACTTATAGTAACAGCTGAGACGGTGTGGGACAGCCCTGACTACTGACCGCTACAGTGGTGAATACTTATACTAACAGCTGAGACGGTGTGGGACAGCCCTGACTTACTGACCGCTACAGTAGTGTGAATACTTATAGTAACAGCTGAGACGGTGTGGACAAGCCCTGACTACTGACCTGCTACAGTGGTGAATACTTATAGTACCAGCTGAGACGGTGTGGTGACAGCCCTGACTACTGACCGCTTACAGTGGTGAATACTTATAGTAACAGCTGAGACGGTGTGGGACAGCCCTGACTACTGATCGCTACAGTGGTGAATACTTATAGTAACAGCTGAGACGGTGTGGGACAGCCCTGACTACTGACCGCTACAGTGGTGAATACTTATAGTAACAGCTGAGACGGTGTGGGGACAGCCCTGACCTACTGACCGCTACAGTGGTGAATACTTATAGTAACAGCTGAAACGGTGTGGGGACAGCCCTGACTACTGACCGCTACACTGGTGAATACTTATAGGAACAGCTGAGACGGTGTGGGACAGCCCTGACTACTGACTGCTACAGTGGTGAATACTTATAGTAACAGCTGAGACGGTGTGGGACAAGCCCTGACTACTGACCGCTACAGTAGTGAATACTTATAGGAACAGCTGAGACGGTGTGGGACAGCCCTGACTACTGATCGCTACAGTGGTGAATACTTATAGTAACAGCTGAGAAGTGTGGGACAGCCCTGACTATTGACCGCTACAGTGGTGAATACTCATAGTAACAGCTGAGACGGTGTGGGACAGCCCCTGACTACTGACCACTACAGTGGTGAATACTTATAGTAACAGCTGAGACGGTGTGGGACAGCCCTGACTACTGACCGCTACAGTGGTGAATACTTATAGTAACAGCTGAGACGGTGTGGGACAGCCCTGACTACTGACCGCTACAGTGGTGAATACTTATAGTAACAGCTGAGACGGTGTGGGACAGCCCTGACTACTGACCGCTACAGTGGTGAATACTTATAGTAACAGCTGAGACGGTGTGGGACAGCCCTGACTACTGACCGCTACAAGTGGTGAATACTTATAGTAACAGCTGAGACGGTGTGGGACAGCCCTGACTACTGACCGCTACAGTGGTGAATACTTATAGTAACAGCTGAGACGGTGTGGGACAGCCCTGACTACTGACCGCTACAGTGGTGAATACTTATAGTAACAGCTGAGACGGTGTGGGACAGCCCTGACTACTGACCGCTACAGTGGTGAATACTTATAGTAACAGCTGAGACGGTGTGGGACAGCCCTGACTACTGACCGCTACAATGGTGAATACTTATAGTAACAGCTGAGACGGTGTGGGACAGCTCTGACTACTGACCGCTACAGTGGTGAATACTTATAGTAACAGCTGAGACGGTGTGGGACAGCCCTGACTACTGACCGCTACAGTGGTGAATACTTCTAGTAACAGCTGAGACGGTGTGGGACAGCCCTGACTACTGACCGCTACAGTGGTGAATACTTATAGTAACAGCTGAGACGGTGTGGGACAGCCCTGACTACTGACCGCTACAGTGGTGAATACTTATAGTAACAGCTGAGACGGTGTGGGACAGCCCTGACTACTGACCGCTACAGTGGTGAATACTTATAGTAACAGCTGAGACGGTGTGGGACAGCCCTGACTACTGACCGCTACAGTGGTGAATACTTATACTAACAGCTGAGACGGTGTGGGACAGCCCTGACTACTGACCGCTACAGTGGTGAATACTTATAGTAACAGCTGAGACGGTGTGGGACAGCCCTGACTACTGACCGCTACAGTGGTGAATACTTATAGTAACAGCTGAGACGGTGTGGGACAGCCCTGACTACTGACCGCTACAGTGGTGAATACTTATAGTAACAGCTGAGACGGTGTGGGACAGCCCTGACTACTGAACGCTACAGTGGTGAATACTTATAGTAACAGCTGAGACGGTGTGGGACAGCCCTGACTACTGACCGCTACAGTGGTGAATACTTATAGTAACAGCTGAGACGGTGTGGGACAGCCCTGACTACTGACCGCTACAGTGGTGAATACTTATAGTAACAGCTGAGACGGTGTGGGACAGCCCTGACTACTGACCGCTACAGTGGTGAATACTTATAGTAACAGCTGAGACAGGTGTGGGACAGCCCTGACTACTGACCGCTACAGTGGTGAATACTTATAGTAACAAGCTGAGACGGTGTGGGACAGCCCTGACTACTGACCGCTACAATGGTGAATACTTATAGTAACAGCTGAGACGGTGTGGGACAGCACTGACTACTGACCGCTACAGTGGTGAATACTTATAGTAACAGCTGAGACGGTGTGGGACAGCCCTGACTACTGACCGCTACAGTGGTGAATACTTATAGTAACAGCTGAGATGGTGTGGGACAGCCCTGACTACTGACCGCTACAGTGGTGAATACTTATAGTAACAGCTGAGACAGTGTGGGACAGCCCTGACTACTGACCGCTACAGTGGTGAATACTTATAGTAACAGCTGAGACGGTGTGGGACAGCCCTGACTACTGACCGCTACAGTGGTGAATACTTATAGTAACAGCTGAGACGGTGTGGGACAGCCCTGACTACTGACCGCTACAGTGGTGAATACTCATAGTAATAGCTGAGACGGTGTGGGACAGCCCTGACTACTGACCGCTACAGTGGTGAATACTTATACTAACAGCTGAGACGGTGTGGGACAGCCCTGACTACTGACCGCTACAGTGGTGAATACTTATAGTAACAGCTGAGACGGTGTTGGACAGCCCTGACTACTGACCGCTACAGTGGTGAATACTTATAGTAACAGCTGACACGGTGTGGGACAGCCCTGACTACTGACCACTACAGTGGTGAATACTTATACTAACAGCTGAGACGGTGTGGGACAGCCCTGACTACTGACCTCTACAGTGGTGAATACTTATAGTAACAGCTGAGACTGTGTGGGACAGCCCTGACTACTGACCGCTACAGTGGTGAATACTTATAGTAACAGCTGAGATGGTGTGGGACAGCCCTGACTACTGACCGCTACAGTGGTGAATACTTATAGTAACAGCTGAGACGGTGTGGGACAGCCCTGACTACTGACCGCTACAGTGGTGAATACTCATAGTAATAGCTGAGACGGTGTGGGACAGCCCTGACTACTGACCGCTACAGTGGTGAATACTTATACTAACAGCTGAGAACGGTGTGGGACAGCCCTGACTACTGACCGCTACAGTGGTGAATACTTATAGTAACAGCTGAGACGGTGTTGGACAGCCCTGACTACTGACCGCTACAGTGGTGAATACTTATAGTAACAGCTGAAACGGTGTGGGACAGCCCTGACTACTGACCACTACAGTGGTGAATACTTATACTAACAGCTGAGACGGTGTTGGGTACAGCCCTGACTACTGACCGCTACAGTGGTGAATACTTATAGTAACAGCTGAGACGGTGTTGGACCAGCCCTGACTACTGACCGCTACAGTGGTGAATACTTATAGTAACAGCTGAAACGGTGTGGGACAGGCCTGACTACTGACCGCTACAGTGGTGAATACTTATAGTAACAGCTGAGACGTGTTGGGACAGCCCTGACTACTGACCGCTACAGTGGTGAATACTTATAGTAACAGCTGAGACGGTGTGGGACAGCCCTGACTACTGACCGCTACAGTGGTGAATACTTATAGTAACAGCTGACACGGTGTGGGACAGCCCTGACTACTACAGTGGTGAATACTTATAGTAACAGCTGAAACGGTGTGGGACAGCCCTGACTACTGACCGCTACAGAGGTGAATACTTATAGTAACAGCTGAGACGTGTGGGACAGCCCTGACTACTGACCGCTACAGTGGTGAATACTTATAGTAACAGCTGAGACGGTGTTGGGACAGCCCTGACTACTGACTGCTACAGTGGTGAATACTTATAGTAACAGCTGAGACGGTGTGGGACAGCCCTGACTACTGACCGCTACAGTGGTGAATACTTATAGTAACAGCTGAGACGGTGTGGGGACAGCCCTGACTACTGATCGCTACAGTGGTGAATACTTATAGTAACAGCTGAGACGGTGTGGGACAGCCCTGACTACTGACCGCTACAGTGGTGAATACTTATAGTAACAGCTGAGACGGTGTGGGACAGCCCTGACTACTGACCGCTACAGTGGTGAATACTTATAGTAACAGCTGAAACGGTGTGGGACAGCCCTGACTACTGACCGCTACAGTGGTGAATACTTATACTAACAGCTGAGACGGTGTGGGACAGCACTGACTACTGACCGCTACAGTGGTGAATACTTATAGTAACAGCTGAGACGGTGTGGGACAGCCCTGACTACTGACCGCTACAATGGTGAATACTTATAGTAACAGCTGAGACGGTGTGGGACAGCCCTGACTACTGACCGCTACAGTGGTGAATACTTATAGTAACAGCTGAGACGGTGTGGGACAGCCCTGACTACTGACCGCTACAGTGGTGAATACTTATAGTAACAGCTGAGACAGTGTGGGACAGCCCTGACTACTGAACGCTACAGTGGTGAATACTTATAGTAACAGCTGAGACGGTGTGGGACAGCCCTGACTACTGACCGCTACAGTGGTGAATACTTATAGTAACAGCTGAGACGGTGTGGGACAGCCCTGACTACTGACCGCTACAGTGTTGAATACTTATAGTAACAGCTGAGACGGTGTGGGACAGCCCTGACTACTGACCGCTACAGTGGTGAATACTTATAGTAACAGCTGAGACAGTGTGGGACAGCCCTGACTACTGACCGCTACAGTGGTGAATACTCATAGTAATAGCTGAGACGGTGTGGGACAGCCCTGACTACTGACCGCTACAGTGGTGAATACTTATACTAACAGCTGAGACGGTGTGGGACAGCCCTGACTACTGACCGCTACAGTGGTGAATACTTATAGTAACAGCTGAGACGGTGTTGGACAGCCCTGACTACTGACCGCTACAGTGGTGAATACTTATAGTAACAGCTGAGACGGTGTGGGACAGCCCTGACTACTGACCACTACAGTGGTGAATACTTATACTAACAGCTGAGACGGTGTGGGACAGCCCTGACTACTGACCGCTACAGTGGTGAATACTTATAGTAACAGCTGAGACAGTGTGGGACAGCCCTGACTACTGACCGCTACAGTGGTGAATACTTATAGTAACAGCTGAGATGGTGTGGGACAGCCCTGACTACTGACCGCTACAGTGGTGAATACTTATAGTAACAGCTGAGACGGTGTGGGACAGCCCTGACTACTGACCGCTACAGTGGTGAATACTCATAGTAATAGCTGAGACGGTGTGGGACAGCCCTGACTACTGACCGCTACAGTGGTGAATACTTATACTAACAGCTGAGACGGTGTGGGACAGCCCTGACTACTGACCGCTACAGTGGTGAATACTTATAGTAACAGCTGAGACGGTGTTGGACAGCCCTGACTACTGACCGCTACAGTGGTGAATACTTATAGTAACAGCTGAAACGGTGTGGGACAGCCCTGACTACTGACCACTACAGTGGTGAATACTTATACTAACAGCTGAGACGGTGTGGGACAGCCCTGACTACTGACCGCTACAGTGGTGAATACTTATAGTAACAGCTGAGACGGTGTTGGACAGCCCTGACTACTGACCGCTACAGTGGTGAATACTTATAGTAACAGCTGAAACGGTGTGGGACAGGCCTGACTACTGACCGCTACAGTGGTGAATACTTATAGTAACAGCTGAGACGTGTGGGACAGCCCTGACTACTGACCGCTACAGTGGTGAATACTTATAGTAACAGCTGAGACGGTGTGGGACAGCCCTGACTACTGACCGCTACAGTAGTGAATACTTATAGTAACAGCTGAGACGGTGTGGGACAGCCCTGACTACTACAGTGGTGAATACTTATAGTAACAGCTGAAACGGTGTGGGACAGCCCTGACTACTGACCGCTACAGAGGTGAATACTTATAGTAACAGCTGAGACGTGTGGGACAGCCCTGACTACTGACCGCTACAGTGGTGAATACTTATAGTAACAGCTGAGACGGTGTTGGACAGCCCTGACTACTGACTGCTACAGTGGTGAATACTTATAGTAACAGCTGAGACGGTGTGGGACAGCCCTGACTACTGACCGCTACAGTGGTGAATACTTATAGTAACAGCTGAGACGGTGTGGGACAGCCCTGACTACTGATCGCTACAGTGGTGAATACTTATAGTAACAGCTGAGACGGTGTGGGACAGCCCTGACTACTGACCGCTACAGTGGTGAATACTTATAGTAACAGCTGAGACGGTGTGGGACAGCCCTGACTACTGACCGCTACAGTGGTGAATACTTATAGTAACAGCTGAAACGGTGTGGGACAGCCCTGACTACTGACCGCTACAGTGGTGAATACTTATACTAACAGCTGAGACGGTGTGGGACAGCACTGACTACTGACCGCTACAGTGGTGAATACTTATAGTAACAGCTGAGACGGTGTGGGACAGCCCTGACTACTGACCGCTACAATGGTGAATACTTATAGTAACAGCTGAGACGGTGTGGGACAGCCCTGACTACTGACCGCTACAGTGGTGAATACTTATAGTAACAGCTGAGACGGTGTTGGACAGCCCTGACTACTGACTGCTACAGTGGTGAATACTTATAGTAACAGCTGAGACGGTGTGGGACAGCCCTGACTACTGACCGCTACAGTGGTGAATACTTATAGTAACAGCTGAGACGGTGTGGGACAGCCCTGACTACTGACCGCTACAGTGGTGAATACTTCTAGTAACAGCTGAGACGGTGTGGGACAGCCCTGACTACTGACCGCTACAGTGGTGAATACTTATAGTAACAGCTGAGACGGTGTGGGACAGCCCTGACTACTGACCGCTACAGTGGTGAATATTTATAGTAACAGCTGAGATGGTGTGGGACAGCACTGACTACTGACCGCTACAGTGGTGAATACTTATAGTAACAGCTGAGACGGTGTGGGACAGCCCTGACTACTGACCGCTACAGTGGTGAATACTTCTAGTAACAGCTGAGACGGTGTGGGACAGCCCTGACTACTGACCGCTACAGTGGTGAATACTTATAGTAACAGCTGAGACGGTGTGGGACAGCCCTGACTACTGACCGCTACAGTGGTGAATACTTATAGTAACAGCTGAGACGGTGTGGGACAGCACTGACTACTGACCGCTACAGTGGTGAATACTTATAGTAACAGCTGAGACGGTGTGGGACAGCACTGACTACTGACCGCTACAGTGGTGAATACTTATAGTAACAGCTGAGACGGTGTGGGACAGCCCTGACTACTGACCGCTACAATGGTGAATACTTATAGTAACAGCTGAAACGGTGTGGGACAGCCCTGACTACTGACCGCTACAGTGGTGAATACTTATACTAACAGCTGAGACGGTGTGGGACAGCCCTGACTACTGACCGCTACAGTGGTGAATACTTATAGTAACAGGTGAGACGGTGTGGGACAGCCCTGACTACTGACCGCTACAGTGGTGAATACTTATAGTAACAGCTGAGACGGTGTGGGAGAGCCCTGACTACTGACCGCTACAGTGGTGAATACTTATAGTAACAGCTGAGACGGTGTGGGACAGCCCTGACTACTGACCGCTACAGTGGTGAATACTTATACTAACAGCTGAGACGGTGTGGGACAGCCCTGACTACTGACCGCTACAGTGGTGAATACTTATACTAACAGCTGAGACGGTGTGGGACAGCCCTGACTACTGACCGCTACAGTGGTGAATACTTATACTAACAGCTGAGACGGTGTGGGACAGCCCTGACTACTGACCGCTACAGTGGTGAATACTTATAGTAACAGCTGAGACGGTGTTGGACAGCCCTGACTACTGACCGCTACAGTGGTGAATACTTATAGTAACAGCTGAAACGGTGTGGGACAGCCCTGACTACTGACCACTACAGTGGTGAATACTTATACTAACAGCTGAGACGGTGTGGGACAGCCCTGACTACTGACCGCTACAGTGGTGAATACTTATAGTAACAGCTGAAACGGTGTGGGACAGCCCTGACTACTGACCGCTACAGTGGTGAATACTTATAGTAACAGCTGAGACGTGTGGGACAGCCCTGACTACTGACCGCTACAGTGGTGAATACTTATAGTAACAGCTGAGACGGTGTGGGACAGCCCTGACTACTGACCGCTACAGTGGTGAATACTTATAGTAACAGCTGAGACGGTGTGGGACAGCCCTGACTACTACAGTGGTGAATACTTATAGTAACAGCTGAAACGGTGTGGGACAGCCCTGACTACTGACCGCTACAGAGGTGAATACTTATAGTAACAGCTAAGACGTGTGGGACAGCCCTGACTACTGACCGCTACAGTGGTGAATACTTATAGTAACAGCTGAGACGGTGTTGGACAGCCCTGACTACTGACTGCTACAGTGGTGAATACTTATAGTAACAGCTGAGACGGTGTGGGACAGCCCTGACTACTGACCGCTACAGTGGTGAATACTTATAGTAACAGCTGAGACGGTGTGGGACAGCCCTGACTACTGATCGCTACAGTGGTGAATACTTATAGTAACAGCTGAGACGGTGTGGGACAGCCCTGACTACTGACCGCTACAGTGGTGAATACTTATAGTAACAGCTGAGACGGTGTGGGACAGCCCTGACTACTGACCGCTACAGTGGTGAATACTTATAGTAACAGCTGAAACGGTGTGGGACAGCCCTGACTACTGACCGCTACAGTGGTGAATACTTATACTAACAGCTGAGACGGTGTGGGACAGCACTGACTACTGACCGCTACAGTGGTGAATACTTATAGTAACAGCTGAGACGGTGTGGGACAGCCCTGACTACTGACCGCTACAATGGTGAATACTTATAGTAACAGCTGAGACGGTGTGGGACAGCCCTGACTACTGACCGCTACAGTGGTGAATACTTATAGTAACAGCTGAGACGGTGTTGGACAGCCCTGACTACTGACTGCTACAGTGGTGAATACTTATAGTAACAGCTGAGACGGTGTGGGACAGCACTGACTACTGACCGCTACAGTGGTGAATACTTATAGTAACAGCTGAGACGGTGTGGGACAGCCCTGACTACTGACCGCTACAATGGTGAATACTTATAGTAACAGCTGAGACGGTGTGGGACAGCCCTGACTACTGACCGCTACAGTGGTGAATACTTATAGTAACAGCTGAGACGGTGTTGGACAGCCCTGACTACTGACTGCTACAGTGGTGAATACTTATAGTAACAGCTGAGACGGTGTGGGACAGCCCTGACTACTGACCGCTACAGTGGTGAATACTTATAGTAACAGCTGAGACGGTGTGGGACAGCCCTGACTACTGACCGCTACAGTGGTGAATATTTATAGTAACAGCTGAGATGGTGTGGGACAGCCCTGACTACTGACCGCTACAGTGGTGAATACTTATAGTAACAGCTGAGACGGTGTTGGACAGCCCTGACTACTGACTGCTACAGTGGTGAATACTTATAGTAACAGCTGAGACGGTGTGGGACAGCCCTGACTACTGACCGCTACAGTGGTGAATACTTATAGTAACAGCTGAGACGGTGTGGGACAGCCCTGACTACTGACCGCTACAGTGGTGAATACTTCTAGTAACAGCTGAGACGGTGTGGGACAGCCCTGACTACTGACCGCTACAGTGGTGAATACTTATAGTAACAGCTGAGACGGTGTGGGACAGCCCTGACTACTGACCGCTACAGTGGTGAATATTTATAGTAACAGCTGAGATGGTGTGGGACAGCACTGACTACTGACCGCTACAGTGGTGAATACTTATAGTAACAGCTGAGACGGTGTGGGACAGCCCTGACTACTGACCGCTACAGTGGTGAATACTTCTAGTAACAGCTGAGACGGTGTGGGACAGCCCTGACTACTGACCGCTACAGTGGTGAATACTTATAGTAACAGCTGAGACGGTGTGGGACAGCCCTGACTACTGACCGCTACAGTGGTGAATACTTATAGTAACAGCTGAGACGGTGTGGGACAGCACTGACTACTGACCGCTACAGTGGTGAATACTTATAGTAACAGCTGAGACGGTGTGGGACAGCACTGACTACTGACCGCTACAGTGGTGAATACTTATAGTAACAGCTGAGACGGTGTGGGACAGCCCTGACTACTGACCGCTACAATGGTGAATACTTATAGTAACAGCTGAAACGGTGTGGGACAGCCCTGACTACTGACCGCTACAGTGGTGAATACTTATACTAACAGCTGAGACGGTGTGGGACAGCCCTGACTACTGACCGCTACAGTGGTGAATACTTATAGTAACAGGTGAGACGGTGTGGGACAGCCCTGACTACTGACCGCTACAGTGGTGAATACTTATAGTAACAGCTGAGACGGTGTGGGAGAGCCCTGACTACTGACCGCTACAGTGGTGAATACTTATAGTAACAGCTGAGACGGTGTGGGACAGCCCTGACTACTGACCGCTACAGTGGTGAATACTTATACTAACAGCTGAGACGGTGTGGGACAGCCCTGACTACTGACCGCTACAGTGGTGAATACTTATACTAACAGCTGAGACGGTGTGGGACAGCCCTGACTACTGACCGCTACAGTGGTGAATACTTATACTAACAGCTGAGACGGTGTGGGACAGCCCTGACTACTGACCGCTACAGTGGTGAATACTTATAGTAACAGCTGAGACGGTGTTGGACAGCCCTGACTACTGACCGCTACAGTGGTGAATACTTATAGTAACAGCTGAAACGGTGTGGGACAGCCCTGACTACTGACCACTACAGTGGTGAATACTTATACTAACAGCTGAGACGGTGTGGGACAGCCCTGACTACTGACCGCTACAGTGGTGAATACTTATAGTAACAGCTGAAACGGTGTGGGACAGCCCTGACTACTGACCGCTACAGTGGTGAATACTTATAGTAACAGCTGAGACGTGTGGGACAGCCCTGACTACTGACCGCTACAGTGGTGAATACTTATAGTAACAGCTGAGACGGTGTGGGACAGCCCTGACTACTGACCGCTACAGTGGTGAATACTTATAGTAACAGCTGAGACGGTGTGGGACAGCCCTGACTACTACAGTGGTGAATACTTATAGTAACAGCTGAAACGGTGTGGGACAGCCCTGACTACTGACCGCTACAGAGGTGAATACTTATAGTAACAGCTAAGACGTGTGGGACAGCCCTGACTACTGACCGCTACAGTGGTGAATACTTATAGTAACAGCTGAGACGGTGTTGGACAGCCCTGACTACTGACCGCTACAGTGGTGAATACTTATAGTAACAGCTGAGACGGTGTGGGACAGCCCTGACTACTGACCGCTACAGTGGTGAATACTTATAGTAACAGCTGAGACGGTGTGGGACAGCCCTGACTACTGATCGCTACAGTGGTGAATACTTATAGTAACAGCTGAGACGGTGTGGGACAGCCCTGACTACTGACCGCTACAGTGGTGAATACTTATAGTAACAGCTGAGACGGTGTGGGACAGCCCTGACTACTGACCGCTACAGTGGTGAATACTTATAGTAACAGCTGAAACGGTGTGGGACAGCCCTGACTACTGACCGCTACAGTGGTGAATACTTATACTAACAGCTGAGACGGTGTGGGACAGCACTGACTACTGACCGCTACAGTGGTGAATACTTATAGTAACAGCTGAGACGGTGTGGGACAGCCCTGACTACTGACCGCTACAGTGGTGAATACTTATAGTAACAGCTGAGACGGTGTGGGACAGCCCTGACTACTGACCGCTACAGTGGTGAATACTTATAGTAACAGCTGAGACGGTGTTGGACAGCCCTGACTACTGACTGCTACAGTGGTGAATACTTATAGTAACAGCTGAGACGGTGTGGGACAGCCCTGACTACTGACCGCTACAGTGGTGAATACTTATAGTAACAGCTGAGACGGTGTGGGACAGCCCTGACTACTGACCGCTACAATGGTGAATACTTATAGTAACAGCTGAGACGGTGTGGGACAGCCCTGACTACTGACCGCTACAGTGGTGAATACTTATAGTAACAGCTGAGACGGTGTTGGACAGCCCTGACTACTGACTGCTACAGTGGTGAATACTTATAGTAACAGCTGAGACGGTGTGGGACAGCCCTGACTACTGACCGCTACAGTGGTGAATACTTATAGTAACAGCTGAGACGGTGTGGGACAGCCCTGACTACTGACCGCTACAGTGGTGAATATTTATAGTAACAGCTGAGATGGTGTGGGACAGCACTGACTACTGACCGCTACAGTGGTGAATACTTATAGTAACAGCTGAGACGGTGTGGGACAGCCCTGACTACTGACCGCTACAGTGGTGAATACTTATAGTAACAGCTGAGACGGTGTGGGACAGCACTGACTACTGACCGCTACAGTGGTGAATACTTATAGTAACAGCTGAGACGGTGTGGGACAGCACTGACTACTGACCGCTACAGTGGTGAATACTTATAGTAACAGCTGAGACGGTGTGGGACAGCCCTGACTACTGACCGCTACAATGGTGAATACTTATAGTAACAGCTGAAACGGTGTGGGACAGCCCTGACTACTGACCGCTACAGTGGTGAATACTTATAGTAACAGGTGAGACGGTGTGGGACAGCCCTGACTACTGACCGCTACAGTGGTGAATACTTATAGTAACAGCTGAGACGGTGTGGGAGAGCCCTGACTACTGACCGCTACAGTGGTGAATACTTATAGTAACAGCTGAGACGGTGTGGGACAGCCCTGACTACTGACTGCTACAGTGGTGAATACTTATACTAACAGCTGAGACGGTGTGGGACAGCCCTGACTACTGACCGCTACAGTGGTGAATACTTATACTAACAGCTGAGACGGTGTGGGACAGCCCTGACTACTGACCGCTACAGTGGTGAATACTTATACTAACAGCTGAGACGGTGTGGGACAGCCCTGACTACTGACCGCTACAGTGGTGAATACTTATAGTAACAGCTGAGACGGTGTTGGACAGCCCTGACTACTGACCGCTACAGTGGTGAATACTTATAGTAACAGCTGAGACGTGTGGGACAGCCCTGACTACTGACCACTACAGTGGTGAATACTTATACTAACAGCTGAGACGGTGTGGGACAGCCCTGACTACTGACCGCTACAGTGGTGAATACTTATAGTAACAGCTGAAACGGTGTGGGACAGCCCTGACTACTGACCGCTACAGTGGTGAATACTTATAGTAACAGCTGAGACGTGTGGGACAGCCCTGACTACTGACCGCTACAGTGGTGAATACTTATAGTAACAGCTGAGACGGTGTGGGACAGCCCTGACTACTGACCGCTACAGTGGTGAATACTTATAGTAACAGCTGAGACGGTGTGGGACAGCCCTGACTACTACAGTGGTGAATACTTATAGTAACAGCTGAAACGGTGTGGGACAGCCCTGACTACTGACCGCTACAGAGGTGAATACTTATAGTAACAGCTGAGACGTGTGGGACAGCCCTGACTACTGACCGCTACAGTGGTGAATACTTATAGTAACAGCTGAGACGGTGTTGGACAGCCCTGACTACTGACTGCTACAGTGGTGAATACTTATAGTAACAGCTGAGACGGTGTGGGACAGCCCTGACTACTGACCGCTACAGTGGTGAATACTTATAGTAACAGCTGAGACGGTGTGGGACAGCCCTGACTACTGATCGCTACAGTGGTGAATACTTATAGTAACAGCTGAGACGGTGTGGGACAGCCCTGACTACTGACCGCTACAGTGGTGAATACTTATAGTAACAGCTGAGACGGTGTGGGACAGCCCTGACTACTGACCGCTACAGTGGTGAATACTTATAGTAACAGCTGAAACGGTGTGGGACAGCCCTGACTACTGACCGCTACAGTGGTGAATACTTATACTAACAGCTGAGACGGTGTGGGACAGCCCTGACTACTGACCGCTACAGTGGTGAATACTTATAGTAACAGCTGAGACGGTGTGGGACAGCCCTGACTACTGACCGCTACAATGGTGAATACTTATAGTAACAGCTGAGACGGTGTGGGACAGCCCTGACTACTGACCGCTACAGTGGTGAATACTTATAGTAACAGCTGAGACGGTGTTGGACAGCCCTGACTACTGACTGCTACAGTGGTGAATACTTATAGTAACAGCTGAGACGGTGTGGGACAGCCCTGACTACTGACCGCTACAGTGGTGAATACTTATAGTAACAGCTGAGACGATGTGGGACAGCCCTGACTACTGACCGCTACAGTGGTGAATACTTCTAGTAACAGCTGAGACGGTGTGGGACAGCCCTGACTACTGACCGCTACAGTGGTGAATACTTATAGTAACAGCTGAGACGGTGTGGGACAGCCCTGACTACTGACCGCTACAGTGGTGAATATTTATAGTAACAGCTGAGATGGTGTGGGACAGCACTGACTACTGACCGCTACAGTGGTGAATACTTATAGTAACAGCTGAGACGGTGTGGGACAGCCCTGACTACTGACCGCTACAGTGGTGAATACTTCTAGTAACAGCTGAGACGGTGAGGGACAGCCCTGACTACTGACCGCTACAGTGGTGAATACTTATAGTAACAGCTGAGACGGTGTGGGACAGCCCTGACTACTGACCGCTACAGTGGTGAATACTTATAGTAACAGCTGAGACGGTGTGGGACAGCACTGACTACTGACCGCTACAGTGGTGAATACTTATAGTAACAGCTGAGACGGTGTGGGACAGCACTGACTACTGACCGCTACAGTGGTGAATACTTATAGTAACAGCTGAGACGGTGTGGGACAGCCCTGACTACTGACCGCTACAATGGTGAATACTTATAGTAACAGCTGAAACGGTGTGGGACAGCCCTGACTACTGACCGCTACAGTGGTGAATACTTATAGTAACAGCTGAGACGGTGTGGGACAGCCCTGACTACTGACCGCTACAGTGGTGAATACTTATAGTAACAGGTGAGACGGTGTGGGACAGCCCTGACTACTGACCGCTACAGTGGTGAATACTTATAGTAACAGCTGAGACGGTGTGGGAGAGCCCTGACTACTGACCGCTACAGTGGTGAATACTTATAGTAACAGCTGAGACGGTGTGGGACAGCCCTGACTACTGACCGCTACAGTGGTGAATACTTATACTAACAGCTGAGACGGTGTGGGACAGCCCTGACTACTGACCGCTACAGTGGTGAATACTTATACTAACAGCTGAGACGGTGTGGGACAGCCCTGACTACTGACCGCTACAGTGGTGAATACTTATAGTAACAGCTGAGACGGTGTGGGACAGCCCTGACTACTGATCGCTACAGTGGTGAATACTTATAGTAACAGCTGAGACGGTGTGAGACAGCCCTGACTACTGACCGCTACAGTGGTGAATACTTATACTAACAGCTGAGACGGTGTGGGACAGCCCTGACTACTGACCGCTACAGTGGTGAATACTTATAGTAACAGCTGAGACGGTGTGGGACAGCCCTGACTACTGACCGCTACAGTGGTGAATACTTATACTAACAGCTGAGACGGTGTGGGAGAGCCCTGACTACTGACCGCTACAGTGGTGAATACTTATAGTAACAGCTGAGACGGTGTGGGACAGCCCTGACTACTGACCGCTACAGTGGTGAATACTTATACTAACAGCTGAGACGGTGTGGGAGAGCCCTGACTACTGACCGCTACAGTGGTGAATACTTATAGTAACAGCTGAGACGGTGTGGGACAGCCCTGACTACTGACCGCTACAGTGGTGAATACTTATACTAACAGCTGAGACGGTGTGGGACAGCCCTGACTACTGACCGCTACAGTGGTGAATACTTATAGTAACAGCTGAGACGGTGTGGGACAGCCCTGACTACTGACCGCTACAGTGGTGAATACTTATACTAACAGCTGAGACGGTGTGGGACAGCCCTGACTACTGACCGCTACAGTGGTGAATACTTATACTAACAGCTGAGACGGTGTGGGACAGCCCTGAGTACTGACCGCTACAGTGGTGAATACTTATAGTAACAGCTGAGACGGTGTGGGACAGCCCTGACTACTGATCGCTACAGTGGTGAATACTTATAGTAACAGCTGAGACGGTGTGAGACAGCCCTGACTACTGACCGCTACAGTGGTGAATACTTATAGTAACAGCTGAGACGGTGTGGGACAGCCCTGACTACTGACCGCTACAGTGGTGAATACTTCTAGTAACAGCTGAGACGGTGTGGGACAGCCCTGACTACTGACCGCTACAGTGGTGAATACTTATAGTAACAGCTGAGACGGTGTGGGACAGCCCTCACTACTGACCGCTACAGTGGTGAATACTTATAGTAACAGCTGAGACGGTGTGGGACAGCCCTGACTACTGACCGCTACAGTGGTGAATACTTATAGTAACAGCTGAGACGGTGTGGGACAGCCCTGACTACTGACCGCTACAGTGGTGAATACTTATAGTAACAGCTGAGACAGTGTGGGACAGCCCTGACTACTGACCGCTACAGTGGTGAATACTTATAGTAACAGCTGAGACGGTGTGGGACAGCACTGGATCCTTTGATGGTGGTATGAGTGAGTACTAATTCACTGACTGTGAAACTGCTGCATACGATATTACTGCATACAGCCGCGATTACCTGGAGCTCCCTAGTGAGCGTTTGCCATGGTAAAGGGTTAATCGTGGGCCTACACAGTTTTCTAGCCTGAAAAACTCCACAGCCATCTCTGCTATAAATCTCTTTATCTTCCCTGACTTTTAACTATTTCTAGTACCTTTTGGGAATTGCATTATAGAGCTTTTCTCCCTGTGTTGTAATAGGAATTTGCAACTTATTTTAGTTAGCTGGAATTGAATTGGGATTTTTTTCAGTCATTCATTTTCTTTTTCATGAGAGCTCTCCCTTTATTAAAGGGACATTCTGGTCAAAATTTAAACGCACATATATTAATTACATCTTTAAATAGAAACATATTTGCAATATAAATGTATTAGCAAAAATGCTTCTAGTAAAAGTTATCACTGTTTTAGTGTTAACATTTTTCTCTACACGTGCATGTGAGGTATAGCTAGATATTGTCACTGTACACACATTTTAAATACTGCAGCTGCTCAGATCATCAGTGGGGCTTGTATCATGTCAGCAGTTAACAAATTGAGTCATTACCGGATGGTACAAACACCTTAGGCTCTCTGAACAAGTTCTGTGTATAAAATGCTGGTGCACGGTGCATACTTTAATACACTTTTGAAAGAGCTATAGCTTTTATTAGAAGCATTTTTGCTAATGCATGTTTATTACAAAATTGCTTCTGTTCAATACCTAAATGCACCCATGTGGTTTCCTATTTTGGCTGGAATGTCCCTTTAAGTTCCATCAGTGCACTATGGTTAAAATATGGGGTTACAGAATGTTTATTTATAGACTTTTTTTTTTACAACAAATAAATGCAATTATATTCAACATATTTTTCAATTGTATTTGCTGTGATTGATATTATTAACAATTTCTACAGTGCAGATTGTTCTTTTCCTTAGTGGTTAAATCCATTTATTAGATTTAGGAATTAGTTAATAGTCTTTTTTTCATCTAATTATTAATTATTTATCTATCCCCTTGCACTGATTGCCTGTACATAATTCAAACACAGGGAAATGTACTAATCCATTAATAGAGAATACTGGAGAGTGCTGACAACACAATCTTGTTCCATATCTATATACAGGTGGCCCTCGGTTTACAACGGTTCAATTTGCACCGTTTCAGAACAACCTTTTTTTCAGTCATGTGACTGCTATTGAAAAGCATTGAGAAGCAGTGCATTGATTAAAATAGCCAGTAAGTGGAGCTGTCCGCTTGTGTTGCAAAGATATGCAAGCCAAGCAAGCTGAAATTAATCAGTTTAACCAGACCTGAGCTATTGAGCAGTTTGCAAAGGAACAGGATCTTTCTGTCTATAAATAAGTCCAGATTGGAATGCATAGAAAGAACTGTTTGCAGAAAAATGAAACTAAAGTCTGTGTTGTGTGATTATTTTATTAGGTTTATAATACTGTTTAGCAAATGTTTTTGTTCATTTAACTTAGTTTTATTATATATTCTGTGTTGTGTGATTATTTTATTAGGTTTATAATGCTGTTTAGCATTTAAAGTCTTCATTTCAAAGCTTTAAAAATAATGTATTAGGTGTTACTTATGACAATTTTGACAGGGGCCTGGAACCTAACTCCCTCACTTCCCATTGACTTACATTATAAACTGGGTTTCAATTTACAACAGTTTCGATTTACAACCATTCCTTCTGGAACCTAACCCCGGCGTAAACTGAGGGCTACCTGTATTATATCTATATATATCCCCACTATTCTCTGCTTTACTCCCCTTCTCTCTATTATTCTCCTTCTTTTGCACAATCTTATCTCTCCACTAATAATGTACAAAATGATTGTGTGTGCAGAGTACGTTAAATAAACGAACCTTTTATTTGTTAGGAGCTTGCTTGACTCACTTAGGAGATCTGTAACTATGCAGGTAGAAATAATCTCATTTAAGGGATATGAGACCCCAAAACATTATTTTGTGAATCAGACAGAGAATACAAATTAAAAAAAGTTTCCAATTTACTTTTATTATCAAATTTGCTATATTCCAGCGATATTCTGTGTTGAAGAGATACCTAGGTAGCATCTAGATCACTATATAGCAGGAAATAGTGCTGCTATTTAGTGCTCTTGCAAATAGATGATATTCATGCAAAACTGCTGCCATATAGCGCTCCAGAAATGGGCCAGCTCCTAAGCATACGTCCTTGCGTTTCAACAAAAGATAACAAGAAAACCAAAAAAAGATAATAGAAGTACATTAGAAAGTTGTTTAAAATCACATGCTCTATCTGAATCATAAAAAGAAAAATGTGGGTTTCATGTCCCTTTAATAAAGGCTCTGTCAAATATGGCTGAACAATGCATCAGCTTTTTGATGATGTAGTAATTTGCCATTGGCTGGTTATAGCGTCCTTCACTGAAACAATGTAATGAATCATCCATATACGCATTTGTCCAATTACACAATCATAGGCAAGTAGAATACTGCAGTTTTACCCATGCGACATGGCACATAATATGTTTATGCATAGTAGACTGATTGAAATGGGCGGCTTAGTCTTAATTAACCCTTTAACTGCTGAGCCATTTCCACCCCTGTGCTAAGCTGTTTTGCAGTCTTTAGATGCTGCTGACATTTAGGCCCTAATGTATTTTTTTTCAGTGAGAAACAGAAACATATTATAGATCTCTTTTTTTTCAGGAGACCCAGCAGATTCAAACTATATCATTATTTTATGTATATGTGCTTATATGTAAAAAACCTGCAACAAAAAGTATGACATTTGTTTTATTATTAAAGGGACACCCACATTTTTTTTCTTTTATGATTCGGATAAAGCATGAAATTGTAAGCAATTTTATAATTTACTCCTATTATCAATTTTTCTTTTGGTATCTTTATTTGAAAAAGCAGGAATGAAAGTTTAGGAGACAGCCCATTTTTAGTTCAGCACCCTGAATAGAGCTTGCTAATTGGTGGTTACATTTAGCCACCAATCAGCAAGTGCTACCCAGGTTCTAAACGTAAAATGGACCGGCTCCTAAGCTTTCATTCCATCTTTTCAAATAAAGGTACCAAGAGAACGAAGAAAAATTGATAAATAGGAGTAAATTAGAAAATTGTTTAAATCGCCTGCTCTATCTGAATCATAAAATAAAAAAATTAAGTTTAGTATCCTTTTAATTGAAATTTTAATAAACAATATTATGTGTGTTTTTCACCCTAAACTTTATAGTAATAGTATAGTTACGTAACTTTGATTTACACATAGGGGCTCCCACAGTGATCACCTGGCTACTAAAACTTATATAGGGTCTTTATTTTTTAGAGGAGCTTCTGTGGTTTTAAACAAGGGGTCTTGGGGGTCTCTAGGTTTTTTTGATGGCATGTTATAGGGGTTAGAAGATATGTTGTGTTTAAAATGTGTATACTTAATTTTTGTTTTTTTAAGTGTTTATACTTAAGCTCCCACACACCGTTTGAAAGAGCATGAGATTAGGTTTCCAGGGCTTGGTGACTTCACAGGGCAATGCCGGAGGCCTGGACCACTAGTTAAGAGTGCAGGGTGCCGCAATGAGCTCTGTAACCCCACCCCCACCCCCCGCATGACGTGGTCGTCATCTATCTGCAGTAAACACATGGGCCTCTATTTATCAAAGTCTGGCAGACCTGATCCGACAGTGCGGATCAGGTCCGCCAGACCTCGCTGAATACGGAGAGCAATACGCTCTCCGTATGCTGCTGGTGCAACACCGCCCCCTGCAGAATCGCGGGCAATCGGCCGCCAGCAGGGAGGTGTCAATCAACCTGATCGTACTTGATCGGGTTGAATTGCGGCGATGTCTGTCCGCCTGCTCAGAGCAGGCGGACAGGTTATGGAGCAGCGGTCTTTAGACCGCTGCTTCATAACTGCAGTTTCTGGCGAGCCTGCAGGCTCACCAGAAACACGGGGCCTCAAGCTCTATCCGGAGTTGGATAGATAGGCCCCATTGTGCGGATGAGGATCACGTGTCGTCATGTCCACTTAAAGAGTTCATTTAAATAATGAATAATTAAGATGTTCTTAAACATAGTTTTGTCAGTAAAGTTCCTTATACTTTCTTGAGTAATATATCAAGCAATAAAGAGACAGAAGATTAATCAATTAAACAACAGAGTCAACATTTATTAAAATGTTTCTTATATAAAGCCTTCCATGGCCTCACATCCTCGATCACACAACAGTATTAAAATTCATTTTCAAACAATATTACAATATGTGGTCCCTATTTTACACAAAGCTGGTCCCTCTTGAATAAACAAATACAGTACATTATTTTTTAATGTGGTCCTGAATTAGTGCAAAGACAGTGATTATTTTGTTGGTACTGAAGATCAAATGAATGTTTTTGGATATTTCACAGAGAGTTTTTATACATATGTATCTTACACCAAAACTGTTAAAAATATCCATAGATATTGCAAGATCATTATAAAATCTCTTGCTGACTTATCAGCAAGTCACCCAAAATCTCTGGTTAGCGACAAAAAGAAGTGTTACCCATCCTATTACAATTGTAGGTAGGTATATTCCAGTTAGCAAACATTCATTTCCCTCACACCCCAGTTCCCTTTTTAAAGGTATAAGCAATTAAAAACAGCACATTTTAAAATATATATATATTTCTATTTAATCATTTGAATGTTTTTCTCTTCCAAAACTGACAAATAAAACATTGTCACATGATAAAATTATGCTTCTGAAGCTGCACAAATTGCTTCCAGTTATTTTGAGTTAATCTGGTTTCATTTTGACAACTATGAATGTCTTGTGCTTCATTAAAATATCAACTGATTAGTACAGACTACTGTAATATGTAACAGTCTCTAGTTTGGATCCCGCAAATAATGATGGTCACACTAGTCTTGCGCCAATATCCACTTTTTATGGTCTCCAGTTAAGTTACACTATTAATTTTAATTTCATATATCTATAAAATCCAATTTTAATCCCCAAAAGCAAAAAAAAGATTTTTTTATTTTTTATTAAATGAGATGATAGAGGCACATATTCTTTTTGATCCGGTCACAAAGTAGCAAATAACTTGATTTGGTCACAGAGGAGCAAATACATTTTTGTTGTTGAGGCACAAAGCAAATATGGATTAAGTCCAGTCTCTTCACACCTTATTTATATCCTTTTTTGATGAATCAAATGTTTATTCTGAAATTGAATAGCGGCTCTAAAAAAATAGCATAACCTAAAATAAAATGCAACAAGAATTATTCTGTAATGTGCAACAATAACATTAAATTTGGTCCCATTTATACCTCACAAGATCAACTTGGAGGTGCACAAAATGATGAAGTTTAGAAAAAGGTAGCGATTCAGCATATCTGGTTTAAAAGAAAATGAAATCCATTGTATTTAGTCTGATTTCATTTAGTCCTTTTGAGCTAAAAGAAAAAAACTCTACTTCGGTATATTACTGTATCCCTATAACAGCATTTCTCATTTCTCTATCTAATGAGCATCTGCTGTTGATTACTTCGAGCAGATAATGGCACAATGAGTCTTGTGAATCTTCTTCAGAATCTTGAAACGTCTACAAATGTATATTGCTACTTACTAGAAATAAAATCCAGATTTCAACATGAATTTCCTATTATCTATAAAGCACAGAAATCAACCGGTCTAAATATAGTGAACTAAACTATTACCTCAAAAAGAATGTTTCAAAATTATGTCACAAGCTACTCTTAATCACTAGTTTTTTTCTTTTCTTTTTGTTTTACATTTTTAAGGCACTTTGAGAACCATTACAAAATGTTATATCAAAATTTAGTTACAGGCTTCTGGTGCTGAGACAATAGTTCTTGTCTACACATCTTAGCTTAATTGCTAAAACAGCAGTAACGATACGAAAATAAATCACATACAATTGCACTATAAAAATAACTGATCAATAGACCGTTTGTAACACTATATGAGATGTTCACCTATTTCCGGTAAAAGGACCAAACCCAGCACAGAGATCTACAACATTACACTGCAAGTATTACATACACCTGCTTCCACCTTAAGTTGTATTTGATAACATTAATATACACTAGTTTAAACTTGTTTTTAGTGCAAAATAGTTCCAAATGTAAAATGTAATTTGGATGGGTGAGAGAGTGTTGGTAAACGTTCAGCAACTGAGATGTAAGTTTTGCACAAAGTAATGTATCTGTAAAATAAAAGCAGCTAAAGCCCAGCTAGGGCTAAGAGTCCTTGTGTCACCCACAATGGTCGTATCAAGGGCATCTCACATGATATTTTCATGTCTGCCCAAGAAGAAGCCCTGTGTCTGCTTGATGTGGTCTGTTTACTCCGAACATAAAAACAAAATCCCACTTGAGCAGAAGTCACGGCTCTTCCATGTGTCAGTGAGGGGACATGTGATGATTCACATGATTTGTGTTCGATCCAAGAAATCCCAGGCGCTGCTTGTTCTTTCGTTGTTCTGTCATCTGAAGTACAAAAACACAACAACAATATTATATAATTCAGTCCTTGTGAAGTCTTAACAAAGTGCAACATTCATCATTAGACAATGCTTGAAAAATAAGTCTTCCCCGGTAATTGTTCTCTTAGACACAACTACTGTTGGATTTGACCCTTTGCTCTTTTTCTTCTATAAATCCCTGAATGCTATACAATGATATACGAGTTTAACAAAATCCTTCATTTCAAATTCAATAAACTAAAATAGTCATATGAACAGTTAGTTTTCATTAAACATAAAGTAAACTATTATTTTTATAGTTCTGCCTTGTTATTAAATAAACATAATCATTCCTGTTAAAATACACACTATGGTTAAGCAAAATAAAGGGCTGTATGTGGAGAGTGGCACATAGTGAAAAATATTAGGCAATTACTTTAAGAGTAATTTCTAACAATATAAAATCTTGATTTTTTATAGTTTAAACAAAGTTTTGTTAATATCCTGCTCAAACTTCAGTTCTGTAACAAAGCCTGTTTTCTATTTCCATGCTTTATTCTCAGACAGATACTAGTCCACTTGAAACAAATTGACATTTTGGGCTTAGATTACAAGTGAAGCACTAAATTATTGCGCACCCACAAACGGGTAAATTTGCCACTTTGCAGGCGCACAATATATAACCAGTGGCTGGTTATTGCTACCGCAAGCTCAGAAAATTAACCAGAGGTCTTTATCAGGACAAAATAAGGTATGGTATATAAGAGACTTCTTAATCAGGTATTTAAGATCAGAGTGAAGAAAACAAAAATGGCAAGACAGACTTGTAACTGGGTTACTTGTCTTGCTGAAGTAGTGATCAAAAGGAACAAAATATTTAGTTTGTGACTTCAGAGGCTTCCTTTAGGTCCAAGAAACAGAACCCACATAGGCACCATGTATTTGCATTTAGGATGAGTATGCGCTACTACTTGAAACACACATTGAATCCACAGATATTGAATCCACAGATTCATGTGCCTAAAAGCATGCAGGATTAACATGCCAAACAGGTTAATACCCACATGATGTGGCCTTGTAGAAGCATCTCTACCACATTTCTGGTAAATCGGTTTGGTTTCCAACATTATAGAAAGACTTCAAGTGTCTCTTTTGTAGCTGATGAAGAGATGTATGTACATTTAACCAAATGGTCCATATAACGCACTGCCTTATTCTGCAAGTTATCTTGAATGTGCAAAAGGCCAAACAAATACCTATGATTTCCAGCACATTTGCCAGCAATGAAGACTCACTTGCTAAACAGTAGTCTAAAATTAAGATAATTTAATGTGATTCCAGAAATATATAATTTTATTTGCTCACTGTCTTATCAGAATAGTAACAGACAACTTTCCTAAAACATCTCATCCAGATACAATCTAATGGGTGGGTAAAATGACCTGAAATATCTACCAAACTGGATCAGACTGACCTTCCTGTCTAGTAGCAACACTAGTTTGTACAGATGTTTGCAAATTCTGAGCTCAAGAAGATACAAATAGGTGTCTATTTCAAAGATATATATCAAGCCATACTTGTTAGAAAAGGTCATGAAAATGTTACTGCTAGCAAGCACCTTTCTCTAAGGGAGCCACAACTAGAATTTCTTCAAAAATATTGATAAACGTATATGCTGTACGGCAAGAGCTTTGCAGTGAGGGCCACCAAGAAAGTTATGAATGTTAATGGTGCAGTAAGATGCTTAATGTGCATACAGATACACTTAAAAAGGGCTGTTCCTTGTGATGAGTCTAAGAAACTGCTGATGAACACCCCAATATGACTATGAGGATATAGATACTCAAGGGCAAGTTTTTGAAGAACCCCATTAACCATACTAAGGATTCATTTTTTAGGTTTTGAAAACCCATATCATTTATTTGTATAATGTTTAAAAGTTTAAAGTCAGGCTATTATAAACCACATTTTGAGACCTAGAAAAGGCCAAACAAGTGCCTTCGTTTAGTATTACCTTAGTAAAGATATACCACAAGGTTAAGTATATTTATATAACTAGAATTTAGCAACTGGAGATTAGAAAAAATAGCTTCTTCATTAGAAGAGTTTGAATTCAACGAGGTAGACTTTGTTGCCTTTCTTCAGATTCGCCCACCATCTTGAAAGAGCAACTGATGTATTGCTAGTAAATAACCGGTGCAGACAAAACGTTAGGTCAGCTCTGCTGGAGAGAAGACTAGAGTTGCTTCTACTATGACTACTTAAAGCTTTTTATGTCCCTTTATGGTAGGAGTTGCAAAGGCTCTATATATTTTTATATGATGATGATATGTGCACGCATTAATAAATCTCTTTTGTAATTAGGTATATAAAAGGTTATATAAAGGAGACCTCTCGCAGTCTCAGGCTGAAAGTATTGCTTTTTCAGTGGCTGGCTGCACATTTGGAAGACTTTAATACAAGACATGTAGAAGCTGCTGTCTCTGCCATGCTGAGTTAATACATAATGAGTATTATGGCACAGAGTCAGCATTTCAAGGTACTTTGAAGAGACAAAAACGTCAGAAACAAGTCCTACAAGCACTCATAGCTGAGAAGCAAAAATCTATTTTTTTTTTCTTTTAAGAAACCACGTTCCTCTTTTTTTGTGCCTAATAAATACAGTGACACATTTTTTCGGCCATCTCATATTTGTCTTCCTGGGTTCTTTTATGAAATAATAATATAATATATATTAACATTTAGACAAGGCTTAATCCACCTTTGAATGACAAGTATGTTTACAGGTACATGTATTGTTTGTGATTAAAACAACAACAAAAAACTATCAGAGACTGAAAGTTAGTCATGTGACCAGAAATAGTAAAATGATACTTTATCACAAGAATATAATACACAAAAAGCAATGCTTCTGCACAGGATACCACTCGTGAGTATGAAACAGTGCACGTAGGCGCCTGCTCTAAAATGAAATCGTTAGACAGACATAGTATTATAGCAATAGTTAATGCAATAGTATAATACCAATAGGTAATGTAATAGTATAATAGTAATAAGTAATGTAATAGTATAATACCAATAGGTAATGTAATAGTATAATAGTAATAGGTAATGTAATAGTATAATAGTAATAAGTAATGTAATAGTATAATAATAATAGGTAATGTAATAGTATAATAGTAATAAGTAATGTAATAGTATAATAGTAATAAGTAATGTAATAGTATAATACCAATAGGTAATGTAATAGTATAATAGTAATAAGTAATGTAATAGAATAATAGTAATAGGTACTGTAATAGTATAATAATAATAGGTAATGTAATAGTATAATATTAATAGGTAATGCAATAGTATAATAGTAATAAGTAATGTAATAGTATAATAGTAATAGGTACTGTAATAGTATAATAGTAATAGGTAATGTAATAGTATAATAATAAAAGGAAATGTAACAGTATAATAGTAATAGGTACTGTAATAGTATAATAATAATAGGTAATGTAATAGTATAATATTAATAGGTAATGTAATAGTATAATATTAATAGGTAATGCAATAGTATTATAGCAATAGGTAATGTAGTAGTATAATAATAATAGGTAATGTAATAGTATAATAATAATAGGTAATGTAATAGTATAATATTAATAGGTAATGTAATAGTATTATAGCAATAGGTAATGTAGTAGTATAATAATAATAGGTAATGTAATAGTATAATAGTAATAGGTAATGTAATAGTATTATAGTAATAGGTAATGTAATAGTATAATAGTAATAGGTAATGTAGTAGTATAATAGTAATAGGTAATGCAATAGTATAATAGTAATAGTAATAGGTAATGAGATAGTATAATAGTAGTAGGTAATGTAATAGTATAATAGTAGTAGGTAATGAGATAGTACAGTATAATAGTAGTAGGTAATGTAATAGTATAATAGTAATAGGTAATGTAACAGTATTATAGTAAAATACTGCTCCACTTTTAATCTGGCCCTAAATAGATGCTACATAGAATGAAACATTCAACGACAAGATTAGTCTTAGAATAACATGTAGATGTATTTTATAAAGTTTCATTAGTTGTTTAATTAGTGATAAAAACATAATTTATGTAAGAACTTACCTGATAAATTCATTTCTTTCATATTAACAAGAGTCCATGAGCTAGTGACGTATGGGATATACATTCCTACCAGGAGGGGCAAAGTTTCCCAAACCTTAAAATGCCTATAAATACACCCCTCACCACACCCACAAATCAGTTTAACGAATAGCCAAGAAGTGGGGTGATAAGAAAAAAAGTGCGAAGCATATAAAATAAGGAATTGGAATAATTGTGCTTTATACAAAAAAATCATAACCACCACAAAAAAGGGTGGGCCTCATGGACTCTTGTTAATATGAAAGAAATGAATTTATCAGGTAAGTTCTTACATAAATTATGTTTTCTTTCATGTAATTAACAAGAGTCCATGAGCTAGTGACGTATGGGATAATGAATACCCAAGATGTGGATCTTTCCACACAAGAGTCACTAGAGAGGGAGGGATAAAATAAAGACAGCCAATTCCTGCTGAAAATAATCCACACCCAAAATAAAGTTTAAAGAAAAACATAAGCAGAAGATTCAAACCGAAACCACTGCCTGAAGTACCTTTCTACCAAAAACTGCTTCAGAAGAAGAGAATACATCAAAATGGTAGAATTTAGTAAAAGTATGCAAAGAGGACCAAGTCGCTGCTTTGCAAATCTGATCAACTGAAGCTTCATGCCTAAACGCCCAGGAAGTAGAAACTGACCTAGTAGAATGAGCTGTAATCCTCTGAGGCGGAGTCTTACCCGATTTAACATAGGCAAGATGAATTAAAGATTTCAACCAGGATGCCAAAGAAATGGCAGAAGCTTTCTGGCCTTTTCTAGAACCAGAAAAGATGACAAATAGACTAGAAGTCTTTCGGAAAGATTTAGTAGCTTCAACATAATATTTCAAAGCTCTAACAACATCCAAAGAATGTAACGATTTTTCCTTAGAATTCTTAGGATTAGGACATAATGAAGGAACCACGATTTCTCTACTAATGTTGTTGGAATTCACAACCTTAGGTAAAAATTCAAAAGAAGTTCGCAACACCGCCTTATCCTGATGAAAAATCAGAAAAGGAGACTCACAAGAAAGAGCAGATAATTCAGAAACTCTTCTGGCAGAAGAGATGGCCAAAAGGAACAAAACTTTCCAAGAAAGCAATTTAATGTCCAATGAATGCATAGGTTCAAACGGAGGAGCTTGAAGAGCTCCCAGAACCAAATTCAAACTCCATGGAGGAGAAATTGACTTAATGACAGGTTTTATACGAACCAAAGCTTGTACAAAACAATGAATATCAGGAAGAATAGCAATTTTTCTGTGAAAAAGAACAGAAAGAGCAGAGATTTGTCCTTTCAAGGAACTTGCGGACAAACCCTTATCTAAACCATCCTGAAGAAATTGTAATATTCTCGGAATTCTAAAAGAATACCAAGAAAAATGATGAGTAAGACACCAAGAAATATAAGTCTTCCAGACTCTATAATATATCTCTCTAGATACAGATTTACGAGCCTGTAACATAGTATCAATCACAGAGTCAGAGAAACCTCTTTGACTAAGAATCAAGCGTTCAATCTCCATACCTTTAAATTTAAGGATTTTAGATCCGGATGGAAAAAAGGACCTTGTGACAGAAGGTCTGGTCTTAACGGAAGAGTCCATGGTTGGCAAGATGCCATCCGGACAAGATCCGCATACCAAAACCTGTGAGGCCATGCCGGAGCTATTAGCAGAACAAACGAGCATTCCCTTAGAATCTTGGAGATTACTCTTGGAAGAAGAACTAGAGGCGGAAAGATATAGGCAGGATGATACTTCCAAGGAAGTGATAATGCATCCACTGCCTCCGCCTGAGGATCCCGGGATCTGGACAGATACCTGGGAAGTTTCTTGTTTAGATGAGAGGCCATCAGATCTATCTCTGGAAGCCCCCACATTTGAACAATCTGAAGAAATACCTCTGGGTGAAGAGACCATTCGCCCGGATGCAACGTTTGGCGACTGAGATAATCCGCTTCCCAATTGTCTACACCTGGGATATGAACCGCAGAGATTAGACAGGAGCTGGATTCCGCCCAAACCAAAATTCGAGATACTTCTTTCATAGCCAGAGGACTGTGAGTCCCTCCTTGATGATTGATGTATGCCACAGTTGTGACATTGTCTGTCTGAAAACAAATGAACGATTCTCTCTTCAGAAGAGGCCAAAACTGAAGAGCTCTGAAAATTGCACGGAGTTCCAAAATATTGATCGGTAATCTCACCTCCTGAGATTCCCAAACTCCCTGTGCCGTCAGAGATCCCCACACAGCTCCCCAACCTGTGAGACTTGCATCTGTTGAAATTACAGTCCAGGTCGGAAGAACAAAAGAAGCCCCCTGAATTAAACGATGGTGATCTGTCCACCACGTTAGAGAGTGTCGAACAATCGGTTTTAAAGATATTAATTGATATATCTTCGTGTAATCCCTGCACCATTGGTTCAGCATACAGAGCTGAAGAGGTCGCATGTGAAAACGAGCAAAGGGGATCGCGTCCGATGCAGCAGTCATAAGACCTAGAATTTCCATGCATAAGGCTACCGAAGGGAATGATTGAGACTGAAGGTTTCGACAAGCTGTAATCAATTTTAGACGTCTCTTGTCTGTTAAAGACAGAGTCATGGACACTGAATCTATCTGGAAACCCAGAAAGGTTACCCTTGTTTGAGGAATCAAAGAACTTTTTGGTAAATTGATCCTCCAACCATGATCTTGAAGAAACAACACAAGTCGATTCGTATGAGACTCTGCTAAATGTAAAGACTGAGCAAGTACCAAGATATCGTCCAAATAAGGAAATACCACAATACCCTGTTCTCTGATTACAGACAGAAGGGCACCGAGAATCTTTGTGAAAATTCTTGGAGCTGTAGCAAGGCCAAACGGTAGAGCCACAAATTGGTAATGCTTGTCTAGAAAAGAGAATCTCAGGAACTGAAAATGATCTGGATGAATCGGAATATGCAGATATGCATCCTGTAAATCTATTGTGGACATATAATTCCCTTGCTGAACAAAAGGCAATATAGTCCTTACAGTTACCATCTTGAACGTTGGTATCCTTACATAACGATTCAATAATTTTAGATCCAGAACTGGTCTGAAGGAATTCTCCTTCTTTGGTACAATGAAGAGATTTGAATAAAACCCCATCCCCTGTTCCGGAACTGGAACTGGCATAATTACTCCAGCCAACTCTAGATCTGAAACACAATTCAGAAATGCTTGAGCTTTCACTGGATTTACTGGGACACGGGAAAGAAAAAATCTCTTTGCAGGAGGTCTCATCTTGAAACCAATTCTGTACCCTTCTGAAACAATGTTCTGAATCCAAAGATTGTGAACAGAATTGATCCAAATTTCTTTGAAAAAACGTAACCTGCCCCCTACCAGCTGAACTGGAATGAGGGCCGTACCTTCATGTGAACTTAGAAGCAGGCTTTGCCTTTCTAGCAGGCTTGGATTTATTCCAGACTGGAGATGGTTTCCAAACTGAAACTGCTCCTGAGGACGAAGGATCAGGCTTTTGTTCTTTGTTGAAACGAAAGGAACGAAAACGATTGTTAGCCCTGTTTTTACCTTTAGATCTTTTATCCTGTGGTAAAAAAGTTCCTTTCCCACCAGTAACAGTTGAAATAATAGAATCCAACTGAGAACCAAATAATTTGTTTCCCTGGAAAGAAATGGAAAGTAGAGTTGATTTAGAAGCCATATCAGCATTCCAAGTCTTAAGCCATAAAGCTCTTCTGGCTAAGATAGCCAGAGACATAAACCTAACATCAACTCTAATAATATCAAAAATGGCATCACAGATAAAATTATTAGCATGCTGGAGAAGAATAATAATATCATGAGAATCACGATTTGTTACTTGTTGCGCTAGAGTTTCCAACCAAAAAGTTGAAGCTGCAGCAACATCAGCCAATGATATAGCAGGTCTAAGAAGATTACCTGAACACAGATAAGCTTTTCTTAGAAAAGATTCAATTTTTCTACCTAAAGGATCCTTAAACGAGGTACCATCTGACGTAGGAATGGTAGTACGTTTAGCAAGGGTAGAAATAGCCCCATCAACTTTAGGGATTTTGTCCCAAAATTCTAACCTGTCAGGCGGAACAGGATATAATTGCTTAAAACGTTTAGAAGGAGTAAATGAATTACCCAATTTATCCCATTCTTTGGAAATTACTGCAGAAATAGCATTAGGAACAGGAAAAACTTCTGGAATAACCGCAGGAGCTTTAAAAACCTTATCCAAACGTATAGAATTAGTATCAAGAGGACTAGAATCCTCTATTTCTAAAGCAATTAGTACTTCTTTAAGTAAAGAGCGAATAAATTCCATCTTAAATAAATATGAAGATTTATCAGCATCAATCTCTGAGATAGAATCCTCTGAACCAGAAGAGTCCAAAGAATCAGAATGATGGTGTTCATTTAAAAATTCATCTGTAGAGAGAGAAGATTTAAAAGACTTTTTACGTTTACTAGAAGGAGAAATAACAGACAAAGCCTTCTTTATGGATTCAGAAACAAAATCTCTTATGTTATCAGGAACATTCTGCACCTTAGATGTTGAGGGAACTGCAACAGGCAATGGTACATTACTAAAGGAAATATTATCTGCTTTAACAAGTTTGTCATGACAATTATTACAAACAACAGCTGGAGGAATAGCTACCAAAAGTTTACAGCAGATACACTTAGCTTTGGTAGATCCAGCAGGCAGTGATTTTCCTGTAGTATCTTCTGGCTCAGATGCAACGTGAGACATCTTGCAATATGTAAGAGAAAAAACAACATATAAAGCAAAATAGATCAAATTCCTTATAAGACAGTTTCAGGAATGGGAAAGAATGCAAAATATCAAGCTTCTAGCAACCAGAAGCAAATGAAAAATGAGACTGAAATAATGTGGAGACAAAAGCGACGCCCATATTTTTTAGCGCCAAATAAGACGCCCACATTATTTGGCGCCTAAATGCTTTTGGCGCCAAAAATGACGCCACATCCGGAACGCCGACATTTTTGGCGCAAAATAACGTCAAAAAATGACGCAACTTCCGGCGACACGTATGACGCCGGAAACGGAAAAGAATTTTTGCGCCAAAAAAGTCAGCGCCAAGAATGACGCAATAAAATGAAGCATTTTCAGCCCCCGCGAGCCTAACAGCCCACAGGGAAAAAAGTCAAATTTTTGAGGTAAGAAAAATATGATAATTCAATGCATAATCCCAAATATGAAACTGACTGTCTGAAAATAAGGAAAGTTGAACATTCTGAGTCAAGGCAAATAAATGTTTGAATACATATATTTAGAACTTTATAAACAAAGTGCCCAACCATAGCTTAGAGTGTCACAGAAAATAAGACTTACTTACCCCAGGACACTCATCTACATGTTTGTAGAAAGCCAAACCAGTACTGAAACGAGAATCAGTAGAGGTAATGGTAAATATAAGAGTATATCGTCGATCTGAAAAGGGAGGTAAGAGATGAATCTCTACGACCGATAACAGAGAACCTATGAAATAGACCCCGTAGAAGGAGATCACTGCATTCAATAGGCAATACTCTCTTCACATCCCTCTGACATTCACTGCACGCTGAGAGGAAAACCGGGCTCCAACTTGCTGCGGAGCGCATATCAACGTAGAATCTAGCACAAACTTACTTCACCACCTCCCTTGGAGGCAAAGTTTGTAAAACTGATTTGTGGGTGTGGTGAGGGGTGTATTTATAGGCATTTTAAGGTTTGGGAAACTTTGCCCCTCCTGGTAGGAATGTATATCCCATACGTCACTAGCTCATGGACTCTTGTTAATTACATGAAAGAAATAAATGTAACGTTTTAGTGTCTACAAAACAACGGGAGCTGCTATCTTGTAACTTAGGTTACCTTCTCTGCTGTGGCCAATTAGGGACAGTTATATATAGGTCACTAGAGTGTGCAGCCAATGGCTGTGTAGAATATAACAGTGTTCTGCACTTCCATTTCTAACAGGAACTGAAAAGCTCACAACTTCAGAATAGAATTACAGGAAAAGGGAACAAAATAAATAATGAAAGTATTTTGCAGAATTTATATATATATATATATATATATATATATATATATATATATATATATATATATATATATATCCAATAAATAGTGCACTCTCAGGATTTTGTGAAAAAAAGGTCAACTTTATTAGATGACGTTTCAGGGAACTCAAGTCCCTTTCTTCAAATCAAAAATTGATTTAAAGAAAGGGACTTGAGTTCCCTGAAACGTCATCTAATAAAGTTGACCTTTTTTTCACAAAATCCTGAGTGTGCACTATTTATTGGAAGTATATATATTTGGCTATATTTGCACCCAGGTGGCTGGAATAGGAGGGAGGATTCGTTTTTCCTGTATATATATATATATATATATATATATATATATATATATATATATATATATATATATATATATATATATATATATATGTATATAATTGATCTTTTATATTACCATCTCAAAGTGTTTAATGTCCCTTTAAGATAGAGGAAAGCAAATAACTAAAATTAAGCATTTGATGGATTAAGTGCTAATAAAACCTAATCTATTTTTGCTAAGACTCATCTAAATACATTTTAATGAGAAATTATTTTGTCACAATTCAGTCTACAAATAATGTTTTCATTAGATTAGATGCCCATTCTAACCTCTAGTTTATTTGCCTTACATAAGACTGTTTATTTCTTTATTACAATTAATTTCCTGACTTAATTTACCAAGTTATACGTGTGTAATTGCAATTAATGTGTCTGCAGCATGTGTTTTTGTCTACATTTCTGTTTTAAAGTGCTTCAGGTCGAGACTTATACATATGGATCATTTCTATCTATACATTTAAATTTATTTTAGTAGTTTTTATATTTTTTTATATTTATAAAATAAATACAAAAGCTATTAACACAGTGATAAAGGAGTATATGCCATGGACAGTAATATTAGCAATTTGTATATCAAGATCATTTTCTTAGTTTAAAAATGTATTCCGTAAATCTCCTTGTAAATTTATCCAAAAAAATTACAGAAAAAGGGGGTAAAATAAATAACACAACTAAACATTTGTTCACAATCACTCACCTTACACTTTATGTGAATTTGTATTACTGGTATCTACTGGTTAAATGCCTTTTTGTTATACTAGTACCTGTAATACTAGTTACATGTAAAAATTATACTGGTAGTATTAGTTAAATGCAAATAGTATACTGGTAGTACTAGTAAAATGCAAAAAGTATACTGGTAATACTAGTTAAATGCAAAAAGTATACTGGTAGTACTAGTAAAATGAAAAAAGTATACTGGTAATACTAGTTAAATGAAAAAAGGATACTGGTAGTACTAGGTAAATGCAAATGGTATACTGGTAGTACTAGTTAAATTCAAATGGTATACTAGTAATACTAGTAGTATAAATTTTGCATTTAACTAGTATTATTAGTATACCATTTGCAATTAACTAGTAAAATGCAAAAAGTATACTGGTAATACTGGTTAAATGCAAAAAACAGAATTTATGTTTACCTGATAAATTACTTTCTCCAACGGTGTGTCCGGTCCACGGCGTCATCCTTACTTGTGGGATATTCTCTTCCCCAACAGGAAATGGCAAAGAGCCCAGCAAAGCTGGTCACATGATCCCTCCTAGGCTCCGCCTTCCCCAGTCATTCGACCGACGTAAAGGAGGAATATTTGCATAGGAGAAATCATATGATACCGTGGTGACTGTAGTTAGAGAAAATAAATCATCAGACCTGATTAAAAAACCAGGGCGGGCCGTGGACCGGACACACCGTTGGAGAAAGTAATTTATCAGGTAAACATAAATTCTGTTTTCTCCAACATAGGTGTGTCCGGTCCACGGCGTCATCCTTACTTGTGGGAACCAATACCAAAGCTTTAGGACACGGATGATGGGAGGGAGCAAATCAGGTCACCTAGATGGAAGGCACCACGGCTTGCAAAACCTTTCTCCCAAAAATAGCCTCAGAAGAAGCAAAAGTATCAAATTTGTAAAATTTGGTAAAAGTGTGCAGTGAAGACCAAGTCGCTGCCTTACATATCTGATCAACAGAAGCCTCGTTCTTGAAGGCCCATGTGGAAGCCACGGCCCTAGTGGAATGAGCTGTGATTTTTTCAGGAGGCTGCCGTCCGGCAGTCTCATAAGCCAATCTGATGATGCTTTTAAGCCAAAAAGAGAGAGAGGTAGAAGTTGCCTTTTGACCTCTCCTTTTACCAGAATAAACAACAAACAAGGAAGATGTTTGTCTGAAATCCTTTGTAGCCTCTAAATAGAATTTTAGAGCACGAACTACATCCAAATTGTGTAATAAACGTTCCTTCTTTGAAACTGGATTCGGACACAAAGAAGGCACGACTATCTCCTGGTTAATATTTTTGTTAGAAACAACTTTCGGAAGAAAACCAGGTTTAGTACGCAAAACCACCTTATCTGCATGGAACACCAGATAAGGAGGAGAACACTGCAGAGCAGATAACTCTGAAACTCTTCTAGAAGAAGAAATTGCAACCAAAAACAAAACTTTCCAAGATAATAACTTGATATCAACGGAATGTAGGGGTTCAAACGGAACCCCCTGAAGAACTGAAAGAACTAAATTGAGACTCCAAGGAGGAGTCAAAGGTTTGTAAACAGGCTTGATTCTAACCAGAGCCTGAACAAAAGCTTGAACATCTGGCACAGCCGCCAGCTTTTTGTGAAGTAAAACAGATAAAGCAGAAATCTGTCCCTTCAAAGAACTTGCAGATAATCCTTTCTCCAAACCTTCTTGAAGAAAGGATAGAATCTTAGGAATTTTTATCTTGTTCCATGGGAATCCTTTAGATTCACACCAACAGATATATTTTTTCCATATTTTATGGTAGATTTTTCTAGTTACAGGCTTTCTAGCCTGAACAAGAGTATCAATGACAGAATCTGAGAACCCTCGCTTTGATAAAATCAAGCGTTCAATCTCCAAGCAGTCAATTGGAGTGAGGCCAGATTCGGATGTTCGAACGGACCTTGAACAAGAAGGTCCTGTCTCAAAGGTAGCTTCCACGGTGGAGCCGATGACATATTCACCAGATCTGCATACCAAGTCCTGCGTGGCTACGCAGGAGCTATCAGGATCACCGATACCCTCTCCTGTTTGATCCTGGCTACCAGCCTGGGAATGAGAGGAAACGGTGGGAACACATAAGCTAGGTTGAAGCTCCAAGGTGCTACTAGTGCGTCCACTAGAGTCGCCTTGGGATCCCTGGATCTGGACCCGTAGCAAGGAACCTTGAAGTTCTGACGAGACGCCATCAGATCCATGTCTGGAATGCCCCACAATTGAATTATTTGGGCAAAGATTTCCGGATGGAGTTCCCACTCCCCCGGATGAAATGTCTGACGACTCAGAAAATCCGCTTCCCAATTTTCCACTCCTGGGATGTGGATTGCAGACAAGTGGCAGGAGTGAGTCTCCGCCCATTGAATTATTCTGGTCACTTCTTCCATCGCCAGGGAACTCCTTGTTCCCCCCTGATGGTTGATATACGCAACAGTCGTCATGTTGTCTGATTGAAACCGTATGAATTTGGCCTTTGCTAGCTGAGGCCAAGCCTTGAGAGCATTGAATATCGCTCTCAGTTCCAGAATATTTATCGGGAGAAGAGATTCTTCCCGAGACCAAAGACCCTGAGCTTTCAGGGGTTCCCAGACCGCGGAAGCTCATCCCTTGTGACAGGTTGTCCAGGGACAGCCACCAACGGAGTGAATCTCTGGTCCTCTGATCTACTTGTATCGTCGGAGACAAGTCTGTATAATCCCCATTCCACTGACTGAGCATGCACAGTTGTAATGGTCTTAGATGAATTCGCGCAAAAGGAACTATGTCCATTGCCGCGACCATCAAACCTATTACTTCCATGCACTGCGCTATGGAAGGAAGAAGAACAGAATGAAGTACTTGACAAGAGCTTAGAAGTTTTGATTTTCTGGCCTCTGTCAGAAAAATCCTCATTTCTAAGGAGTCTATTATTGTTCCCAAGAAGGGAACTCTTGTTGACGGAGATAGAGAACTTTTTTCTACGTTCACTTTCCACCCGTGAGATCTGAGAAAGGCCAGGACAATGTCCGTATGAGCCTTTGCTTGTGGTAGGGACGACGCTTGAATCAGTATGTCGTCCAAGTAAGGTACTACTGCAATGCCCCTTGGTCTTAGCACCGCTAGAAGGGACCCTAGTACCTTTGTGAAAATTCTTGGAGCAGTGGCTAATCCGAATGGAAGTGCCACAAACTGGTAATGCTTGTCCAGAAAGGCGAACCTTAGGAACCGATGATGTTCCTTGTGGATAGGAATATGTAGATACGCATCCTTTAAATCCACCGTGGTCATGAATTGACCTTCCTGGATGGTAGGAAGAATTGTCCGAATGGTTTCCATTTTGAACGATGGAACCTTGAGAAATTTGTTTAGGATCTTGAGATCTAAGATTGGTCTGAATGTTCCCTCTTTTTTGGGAACTATGAACAGATTGGAGTAGAATCCCATCCCTTGTTCTCCTAATGGAACAGGATGAATCACTCCCATTTTTAACAGGTCTTCTACACAATGTAAGAATGCCTGTCTTTTTATGTGGTCTGAAGACCATTGAGACCTGTGGAACCTTCCCCTTGGGGGTAGCTCCTTGAATTCCAGAAGATAACCTTGGGAGACTATTTCTAGCGCCCAAGGATCCAGAACATCTCTTGCCCAAGCCTGAGCGAAGAGAGAAAGTCTGCCCCCCACCAGATCCGGTCCCGGATCGGGGGCCAACATCTCATGCTGTCTTGGTAGCAGTGGCAGGTTTCTTGGCCTGCTTACCTTTGTTCCAGCCTTGCATTGGCCTCCAGGCTGGCTTGGTTTGAGGAGTATTACCCTCTTGCTTAGAGGATGTAGAACTTGGGGCTGGTCCGTTTCTGCGAAAGGGACGAAAATTTGGTTTATTTTTAGCCTTAAAAGACCTATCCTGAGGAAGGGCGTGGCCCTTACCCCCAGTGATATCTGAAATAATCTCTTTCAAGTCAGGGCCAAACAGCGTTTTCCCCTTGAAAGGTATGTTAAGCAATTTGTTCTTGGAGGACGCATCCGCTGACCAAGACTTTAGCCAAAGCGCTCTGCGCGCCACAATAGCAAACCATGAATTTTTCGCCGCTAATCTAGCTAATTGCAAAGTGGCGTCTAAGGTAAAAGAGTTAGCCAACTTAAGTGCTTGAACTCTGCCCATAACCTCCTCATAAGAGGATGCTTGATTGAGCGACTTTTCTAGTTCCTCGAACCAGAAACACGCTGCTGTAGTGACAGGAACAATGCATGAAATTGGTTGTAGAAGGTAACCTTGCTGAACAAACATCTTTTTAAGCAAACCCTCTAATTTTTTGTCCATAGGATCTTTAAAAGCACAACTATCTTCTATAGGGATAGTGGTGCGTTTGTTTAGAGTAGAAACCGCCCCCTCGACCTTGGGGACTGTCTGCCATAAGTCCTTCCTGGGGTCGACCATAGGAAATAATTTCTTAAATATAGGGGGAGGGACAAAAGGTATGCCGGGCCTTTCCCATTCTTTATTTACAATGTCCGCCACCCGCTTGGGTATAGGAAAAGCTTCGGGGGGCACCGGGACCTCTAGGAACCTGTCCATTTTACATAATTTCTCTGGAATGACCAAATTGTCACAATCATCCAGAGTAGATAACACCTCCTTAAGCAGAGCGCGGAGATGTTCCAATTTAAATTTAAATGTAATAACATCAGGTTCAGCTTGTTGAGAAATTTTTCCTGAATCTGAAATTTCTCCCTCAGACAAAACCTCCCTAGCCCCTTCAGACTGGTGTAAGGGCATGTCAGAACCATTATCATCAGCGTCCTCATGCTCTTCAGTATCTAAAACAGAGCTGTCGCGCTTTCGCTGATAAGTGGGCATTTTGGCTAAAATGTTAATTGTTGCATAGTAAGGAGGATTGGGGCACTAGATGTACTAGGGGCCTCCTGAGTGGGCAAGACTGGTGTAGACATAGAAGGGGATGATGCAGTACCATGCTTACTCCCCTCACTTAAGGAATCGTTTTGGGCAACATTATTATCAGTGGTATCATTGTCCCTACTTTGTTTGTCACATTTATCACATATATTTAAATGGATAGGAACATTGGCTTCCGAACATACAGAACATCGTCTATCTGATAGTTCAGACATGTTAATAGGCATAAACTTGGTAACAAAGCACAAAAAACGTTTTCAAATAAAACCGTTACTGTCTCTTTAAATTTTAAACTGAACACACTTTTTTACTGAACATACGCAAAAGTATGAAGGAAATGTTCAAAATTCACCAAAATTTCACCACAGTGTCATAAAGCCTTAAAAGTATTGCACACCAAATTTGAAAGCTTTAACTCTAAAAATAACGGAACCGGAGCCGTTTTTACATTTAACCCCTATACAGTCCCTGGTATCTGCTTTGCTGAGACCCAACCAAGCCCAGAGGGGAATACGATACCAAATGACGCCTTCAATAAGCTTTTTCAGTGGATCTGAGCTCCTCACACATGCATCTGCATGCCTTGCTTCTCAAAAACAACTGCGCATTACTGGCGCGAAAATGAGGCTCTGCCTATGACTAGAAAAGGCCCCCAGTGAAAAAGGTGTCCAATACAGTGCCTGTCCGTTTTTTTAAACAATTTGCCAAGATTAAAATAACTCTCCTAAGTTATAAACCATTAAACATGCTTATATAGTAATCGTTTTGGCCCAGAAAAATGTCTACCAGTCTTTAAAGCCCTTGTGAAGCCCTTGTATTCTTATATTGAAAATTAAGAAAATGGCTTACCGGATCCCATAGGGAAAATGACAGCTTCCAGCATTACCAAGTCTTGTTAGAAATGTGTCATATCTCAAGCAGCCAAAGTCTGCTCACTGTTTCCCCCAACTGAAGTTAATTCCTCTCAACAGTCCTGTGTGGAAACAGCCATCGATTTTAGTAACGGTTGCTAAAATCATTTTCCTCTTACAAACAGAAATCTTCATCTCTTTTCTGTTTCAGAGTAAATAGTACATACCAGCACTATTTTAAAATAACAAACTCTTGATAGAAGAATAAAAACTACATTTAAACACCAAAAAACTCTGAGCCATCTCCGTGGAGATGTTGCCTGTGCAACGGCAAAGAGAATGACTGGGGAAGGCGGAGCCTAGGAGGGATCATGTGACCAGCTTTGCTGGGCTCTTTGCCATTTCCTGTTGGGGAAGAGAATATCCCACAAGTAAGGATGACGCCGTGGACCGGACACACCTATGTTGGAGAAAGTATACTGGTAGTACTAGATAAATGCAAATGGTATACTTGTAATACTAGTTAAATTCAAAAAGTATACTGGTAATACTAGTTAAATGCAAACAGTATGCTGGTAGTACTAGTTAAATGCAAACAGTATACTGGTCATACTAGTTAAATGCAAAAAGTATACTGGTAGTACTAGTTAAATGCAAACAGTATACTGGTAGTACTAGTTAAATACAAATGGTATACTGGTAATACTAGTTAAATTCAAAACGTATACTGGTAATACTAGTTAAATGCAAAAAATGACTAGTAATACTGGTTAAATAAAAATATATATTGGTAATACTGGTTAAATGTAAATAATATATTGGTAATATTCGTTAGAAGCTCTTTAATGTAGAAATAATAATTGTTCTAAGAACTGAATGTACTGGTTACACTTAGAACTGGGTAAGTGCCTTTTAGTTACACTAGTGATACTGGTTAACAGCATGCAACATACTGAACCTACTTGTTAATACAATATACACAGTATGGGGTTGTGAACTACATTTACTTACAGAGGATAACCCCCTACTTGTCTTTAAAGAGGCAAAACAAGCTTATATCAATAACATGTACATAAGTACTCAACCCCCTACTCACCTGACGGGTGTCTGTGCATTATTTATTATCTATAAACCTGGGCCTAGGTTGAGAGCACCAGATGTTTCACGGCTCAGCCTAATACAGTGTAGTACAGGTTAGGCTAACGCTATCATGTAACTCTAAGACTGAAATCTTTACCTTCCACTACATTTTATTCACCCTATGTGCGGTTGTGACAAGACAGCCTACCGTAATCCTGCAGATGTTTATATTATAATGTATTATACATGTTGCTATTGAGGAATCTGTTAGTCCTATTAATGCTCTGTGTTATCTAGTTTTAATTGACAAGCCCTGATATCCGTGCACAACACGGACAGGTTGTTGTAGGAATTTCCACTTTTTAAAGAGCAACCTCTGGGGATACAGGGAGACTAGGAGTTTTATACAAGCCAGAGGGCTCAGCACTAGTTGCGTAGGTTGATGTGATTCTAACAAGTACAAGTTACTAATACAATGTTAAGTGCGTTGCAAGGAGAACCATCGGCCGGGTGTAGTTCTGTCTGGATTATCAATACCATCATGTAGTATAAGCAGAGGGTCACCTACCTGCTCCTTTAGCTCTGAGAGCTGGCTAGACAGCTGCTTCACCAGGCTCATTGTAGACTCCAGCTTGTCTTGTAGGTTTCGGATCTCATTCTGCTCATTATCACCCTCGCTGCTGACCAAGGACATAGCGCGCATCCGAGGAAACCAATCCAGGTTCTTTTCCTGTAACATAGAAAAAAGGTTATTAATGGCTATAAGATATGAAATGGAAATACAATAATATCATGTGTAGCACAATATTCCTACATAAGGATAGTTCCCAACCCCAAAAAACAAAGCACAAAACTATTAAATGTCATTTATAAAATCATTTATCTTTTGTTATTTCTAAGAGATGGATATTTGTGTGTTTATTTACAAATCCTGAACTTGCCAAAATATTTAAGATTCTAGGGCTTAAAGTAAAAGCAAATAAATAAACCAATAAATCACTTATTTACTGCACAATTATTTCTTCCATTTTCTTATTAGTATCACACATCTGTACCACCCAACCAACCCTTAGTGACATGTTCTCTGCAGTCTGAACCACCCAACCAACCCTTAGTGACATGTTCTCTGCAGTCTGTACCACCCAGGGTCGGCTCCAGAACTAATGAAATGGGGGGGCATTTTTTTTTCACGAGGGGGCACGCATTTAAAAAGCATGTATGAGAGTCAAAATAAGAGCAGACCTACTGTGGCAGTCCAGGGGTTACATTTATCAGATCTCTGGCTGTGCAGGAGTTAGATTTGTTTATATTTCTGGAAGTGCAGCGGTTACATGTGTCATATCTCAAGGAGTATAGGGGTTACATTTATAAGATGTCTGGCAGTGCCGCAGCAGTTACATTTACCAGATTTATGGCAGTGCAGGGGTTACATTTGTCATATCTCAGGAATGTCTCCCACATATGACACAGCCAGTGGACACATATACACACACACATGGTATATACACACACATATATATATATATATATATATATATATATATATATATATATACGCACAAACAATATTTTTTTAAATCACTTCTTTTGCCCTGGGGGGCACAGCTTTCCATTTGTGGGGGCATTGCCCCCCAAAGCCCCCCCTTAGAGCCGACCCTGGTACCACCCAACCAACCCTAAGTGACAAGTTCTCTGCAGTCTGTACCACCCAACCAACCCTGAGTGACAAGTTCTCTGCAATCTCTACCACCCAACCAACCCTTAGTGACATGTTCTCTGCAGTATTTACCACCCAACCAACCCTTAGTGACATCTTCTCTGCAGTCTGTACCACCCAACCAACCCTTAGTGACATGTTCTCTGCAGTCTGTACCACCCAACCAACCCTAAGTGACAAGTTCTCTGCAATTTGTACCACCCAACCAACCCTGAGTGACATGTTCTCTGCAATCTGTGCCACCCAACCAACCCTTAGTGACATGTTCTCTGCAGTCTGTACCACCCAACCAACCCTTAGTGACATGTTCTCTGCAGTCTGTACCACCCAACCAACCCTAAGTGACAAGTTCTCTGCAATTTGTACCACCCAACCAACCCTGAGTGACATGTTCTCTGCAATCTGTGCCACCCAACCAACCCTTAGTGACATGTTCTCTGCAGTCTGTACCACCCAACCAACCCTGAGTGACAAGTTCTCTGCAGTCTGTACCACCCAACCAACTCTTAGTGACAAGTTCTTTGCAATCTGTACCGCCCAATCAACCCTAAGTGACAAGTTCTCTCCAATCTGTACCACCCAACCAATCCTTAGTGACATGTTCTCTGCAATCTGTACCACCCAACCAACCCTTAGTGAAATGTTCTCTGCAGTCTGTACCACCCAATCAACCCTTAGTGACATGTTCTCTGCAGTCTGTACCACCCAATCAACCCTAAGTGACATGTTCTCTGCAGTCTGTACCACCCAACCAACCCTTAGTGACATGTTCTCTGCAATCTATACCACCCAACCAACCCTTAGTGACAAGTTCTCTGCAATCTGTACCACCCAACCAACCCTGAGTGACATGTTCTCTGCAGTCTGTACCACCCAACCAACCCTGAGTGACAAGTTCTCTGCAGTCTGTACCACCCAACCAACCCTTAGTGACATGTTCTCTGCAGTCTGTACCACCCAACCAACCCTTAGTGACATGTTCTCTGCAATCTGCACCACCCAACCAACCCTGAGTGACATGTTCTCTGCAGTCTGTACCACCCAACCAACCCTCAGTGACAAGTTCTCTGCAGTCTGTACCACCTAACCAACCCCGAGTGATGTTCTCTGCAATCTGTGCCACCCAACCAACCCTTAGTGACATGTTCTCTGCAGTCTGTACCACCCAACCAACCATTAGTGACAAGTTCTTTGCAATCTGTACCACAAAACCAACCCTTAGTGACATGTTCTTTGTAATCTGTACCACCCAACCAACCCTTAGTGACATGTTCTTTGCAATCTGTACTACCCAACCAACCCTTAGTGACATGTTCTCTGCAGTCTGTACCACCCAACCAACCCTTAGTGACAAGTTCTCGGCAGTCTGTACCACCCAACCAACCCTTAGTGACAAGTTCTTTGCAATCTGTGCCACCCAACCAATCCTTAGTGACATGTTATCTGCAATCTGTGCCACCCAACCAACCCTTAGTGAGATGTTCTCTGCAGTCTGTGCCACCCAACCAACCCTTAGTGACATGTTCTTTGCAATCTGTGCCACCCAACCAACCCTTAGTGACATGTTCTCTGCAATCTGTGCCACCCAAACAACCCTTAGTGACATGTTCTCTGCAATCTGTACCACCCAACCAACCCTTAGTGACATGTTCTCTGCAGTCTGTACCACCCAATCAACCCTTAGTGACATGTTCTCTGCAGTCTGTACCACCCAATCAACCCTAAGTGACATGTTCTCTGCAGTCTGTACCACCCAACCAACCCTTAGTGACATGTTCTCTGCAATCTATACCACCCAACCAACCCTTAGTGACAAGTTCTCTGCAATCTGTACCACCCAACCAACCCTGAGTGACATGTTCTCTGCAGTCTGTACCACCCAACCAACCCTGAGTGACAAGTTCTCTGCAGTCTGTACCACCCAACCAACCCTTAGTGACATGTTCTCTGCAGTCTGTACCACCCAACCAACCCTTAGTGACATGTTCTCTGCAATCTGCACCACCCAACCAACCCTGAGTGACATGTTCTCTGCAGTCTGTACCACCCAACCAACCCTCAGTGACAAGTTCTCTGTAGTCTGTACCACCTAACCAACCCCGAGTGATGTTCTCTGCAATCTGTGCCACCCAACCAACCCTTAGTGACATGTTCTCTGCAATCTGTGCCACCCAACCAACCCTTAGTGACATGTTCTCTGCAGTCTGTACCACCCAACCAACCATTAGTGACAAGTTCTTTGCAATCTGTACCACAAAACCAACCCTTAGTGACATGTTCTTTGTAATCTGTACCACCCAACCAACCCTTAGTGACATGTTCTTTGCAATCTGTACTACCCAACCAACCCTTAGTGACATGTTCTCTGCAGTCTGTACCACCCAACCAACCCTTAGTGACAAGTTCTCGGCAGTCTGTACCACCCAACCAACCCTTAGTGACAAGTTCTTTGCAATCTGTGCCACCCAACCAATCCTTAGTGACATGTTATCTGCAATCTGTGCCACCCAACCAACCCTTAGTGAGATGTTCTCTGCAGTCTGTGCCACCCAACCAACCCTTAGTGACATGTTCTTTGCAATCTGTGCCACCCAACCAACCCTTAGTGACATGTTCTCTGCAATATGTGCCACCCAAACAACCCTTAGTGACATGTTCTCTGCAATCTGTGCCACCCAAGCAACCCTTAGTGACATGTTCTCTGCAGTCTGTACCACCCAACCAACCCTTAGTGACATGTTCTCTGCAATCTGTGCCACCCAACCAATCCTTAGTGACATGTTCTCTGCAGTCTGTACCACCCAACCAACCCTTAGTGACATGTTCTCTGCAGTCTGTACCACCCAACCAACCCTGAGTGACATGTTCTCTGCAGTCTTTACCACCCCACCAACCCTTAGTGACATGTTCTCTGCAATCTGTACCACCCAACCAACCCTTAGTGACATGTTCTCTGCCGTCTGTAACCAACCCTTAGTGACATGTTCTCTGCAGTCTGTACCACCCAACCAACCCTTAGTGACATGTTCTCTGCAGCCTGTACCACCCAACCAACCCTTAGTGACATGTTCTCTGCAGTCTGTACCACCCAACCAACCTTTAGTGACATGTTCTCTGCAATCTGTGCCACAAAACCAAACCTTAGTGACAAGTTCTTTGCAATCTGTACCACCCAACCAACCCTTAGTGACATGTTCTCGGCAGTCTGTACCACCCAACCAACCAGTAGTGACATGTTCTTTACAATCTGTGCCACCCAACCAACCCTGAGTGACAAGTTCTTTGCAATTTGTACCACCTAACCAACCCTTAGTGACATGTTCTCTGCAATCTGTGCCACCCAACCAACCCTTAGTGACATGTTCTCTGCAATCTGTACCACCCAACCAACCCTTAGTGACATGTTCTCAGCAGTCTGTACCACCCAACCAACCAGTAGTGACAAGTTCTCTACAACCAACCCTTAGTGACAAGTTCTTTGCAATCTGTACCACCCAACCAACCCTTAGTGACATGTTCTCTGCAATCTGTGCCACCCAACCAACCCTTAGTGACATGTTCTCTGCAGTCTGTACCACCCAACCAACCCTGAGTGACAAGTTCTCTGCAGTCTGTACCACCCAACAAACCCTTAGTGACATGTTCTCTGCAGTCTGTACCACCCAACCAACCCTTAGTGACATGTTCTCGGCAGTCTGTACCACCCAATCAACCCTAAGTGACAAGTTCTCTGCAGTCTGTACCACCCAACCAACCCTTAGTGACATGTTCTCGGCAGTCTGTACCACCTTATGTCCCCTTTATACCCTGCTCTCTCCTGTTAGTCCTACCCTCTTGCACCACTTCCTTTTCTGACATTCTGCTACCCTATCTACACTTTGTGCCAGGCTCTTTGCCTTCTAGACCACCCTATGTACCCTTTGTTTCCTGCTCTACCTAGTTTGTGATACCCTATCTTCCCTTTATGCCATTCTCTGACCAATTTGCACAACCATATCTACTCTGTGTGCCATGATTTTATTATTATTATTATTATTATTCTTTATTTATAAAGCGCCAACAGATTCCGCAGCACTGCCCATGGGCATAAGGATAACAGTACAATGGAGAAACAATACGATAAAAGACAACATTTTACAGACAAAATATGATCTCTCCTATATGTACCACCCTATCTACCCGTTGTGCCAGGTTCTTTCACATTTGTGCCACCATATCCACCCTTTTTGACCTGATCTCTCCCCTTTGTACCACTATATCCACCCTTTGTTACCTGCTTTCTCCCCTTTGCACCACTATATCCACTCTGAGTTCTGTCTCTTCCTTTATGTGCCACACAATCTTCATTTGTTCATGCCCCTGTGTATCTTTTGTGCCACAATCTCTCTTTTCTTGCCATCATATTTGATACTTTCTACCTTCGAACCATCCTACCACAATACTATCCATAACAGACAAGGCTGGATCCCAATGGATTTGGTAATAGTCAAGTTGCCCCTACTGTAAATGCACATTGCATATAGAACTGGACATGACAGGGCATGGATTACACAACATGCATCATATATTTGCCATGAAAAAATCATTTCTATTCTCTAATCATTACTCGCTCCTCTCATACATAAACTTGGTTAAAGACAGTATACACCAATATGAATATAACTGCATGTAATAGATACTGGTATAAAGAAGAATATGCACAGATACTGATATAAAAATCCAGTATAAAACCTTTTAAAAACTTACTTAGAAGCTCCCAGTTTAGCACTATTGATGAGATTAGTATGGAACACCCACTGATAGTGGCTAATAGCAGACCCTTCCCCTGCATATGAATAGACCCATTATACAAACAGAAGCAATCTGAAGTCTCTATACATCAGTATACATCTAAAACTTTGGGGCTTGGTTAGGAGTCTGAAAATCAGCACAATGTTATTTACAAATAAGCAAAAGTATACATTGTTACAAAAACACTCCCAGATGGGCTATATAAATAGATCATCTACAAAACATTTCTGCAAAGAAAAATCTAGTGTACAATGTCCCTTTAAAGTTTTTAACATTAGGCTCAACAAAAAGAATACAAATAATGTGCAGACCTTTAGAGAACTTGTAGGTAACCTAAGGAAATATTACTTGATCTAGCAACTTAAAAAAATATTAAGACCCTCTGTGTATACTGAAACCTAATCTACAGTGGTTCTTTATCCTCATAGTTATTATTGGTTCATTCATATTACTGAAAAGTGTAAAGGACAATATATTGCCACAACCATGCCCATCTGATCATGCCCAAGCCGTACTGTATCTTCTCCTGAAACCGGACTGCAATTGGTCAAAGATCTCATGTGTTTATGTTTAGTTATAAAGTAACTAGTTTTTCTGTGGAATGTTTCAGTAAGGGCTTTGCTTGTCATGGAGCTAGGTTCATAGATGTTAGACTGTAGAAGGGCCATGTTTTCAAGGTGAGCATATGTTCATTAAATAAATTCATTGAGGCCCACTTCACCTGTCTACGCTAGTCGATGGGCAGGGACATTCCTTCTATTTACAGATATAGTTGTGTTAAATGCCCCAATACATGATACATCCCACAACAAATGAGAACCACTAGCAATGTGGAAAAATAATAACAACAAAACAGATTTTGTATATTGTGTAATTGTTAGATATTCACACATCTGTTTTATGTTAAGTAATTCTGCTGGATAGAACGGAATTTGCCTCGGTCATCTCGCAGACGCCAACAAGGAGCTGACTGTTGCTGTTTCAGGCCGTTCTTGAGATGTGTTTAGGATGTTTCACCTATATTGGCACGTGGGATTTAGAAAGTCTTGACATCCCACATCAATCTTTGTTCTCCATGAGAAGGTTGTCTTGTTTGTTTTTTATTTTTATTGAATTGTTTTCTAGCTTTCTATTAAAGTAGATTGTTTTATATGAGGTGCTGTTTTTTTATTAATTTGTTTTATAAAGCTATAAAAACATTTTTGTGGAGCTGCATCTGTGATAGTGCAAGTTGTTTTATGTGGCGGAAAGATAACGTTTGCGAGATAGAAGTAACTCTATTGCTTTTAATGGGCCTGATCTCATCCCGTTCTTTGAAGAGGGCCAGGTCTGGATCCAGTGATGAGGTCTACAGAAAGGATCTTACAGTTGTCTCCCTCCTTCGTCCTTGAAGCATTACTGCGACCACACAGCACATTGGTTATTTTTACAAAAGCTTCTGTCTTTATTGTGACTCTGGACCTTGGATTTGGTACAACGTTTAAGAAAACATTAAAGGGACAGTCAAGTCACAACTAAACTTTCATGATTCAGATAGAGCACATGTGGCAAACCTAGCCACTTCTGGACTATAACGCAAGAAAGGTTGTCTGTGACAGACCCTTCGGTCAGGACTGAAAGTGTTAACTTTATTTTCTAACCACAAGTGGCTGGCTCCAGCTACAATCTAATTAATGCTTAGCATTCTATTGTTTGATCACCCCCAGAGAGAAACGCCTAAGTGATAAGGAGAGTCAAGAGTGTCCTGTGGTTGAAGTGTTTAAGTAATATAATCCTATTGTATCATGTCAAGGGCGCTTCTCCCTTTTATCTAATGTACAACATTCTTTCAACCCCCATCTGGGGGGGGGGGGGTCAAAAACCTGTATAAATCTGTATGCTGCCTTCAAATAAAGTGTTATTCTGTTTAAAACCTGAAAACTGGCTGGGTTGTGAATTGCTGATTCCCTATGCAGGACATTGTTCCCTGGTGTTAACCCTTGGTATCCGGTTGGTACCGTTACAATTGGTGGCAAGCGACGGAATGAACCTTATCGCCCAGAAGAGCAACTACACAAGCCAGTAACCTCAGGAAGAGGGGGATTACTACAATACTGACTAAGATGGAAGGAGTACCAGGGACCGAAGTGAATGGAGATGGATTATTCTAAGCTAAAGAGACAAACGTAAAAGGAACTGCTAGAAGCCAGGGGAAAGATAGGCAGCAGCAAACCCAAGGCTATATTAATTGCTGAGCTGATGGAGGGAGACAGAGCTCGCAGCGCTACGCCTCCAGCAGCCATGGAGGAGACCCTATACCAGAGGGAAATGAGGACCAGGCTGGAATTTTTACCCCAACCTGTACCACGGGATATGCTATCCGTGGTAATGGCAGATGTGCAGGAGTACGTGATGGCACACAGTCCGCGGAATGCATCCTCCCGAGCAGAATCCATTTTGGACGCACTCAGCAACCCAGTAAGACCCAAAATCCCATACCATGCATTTAAAATGTTTTGTGAGGAGAAGGATGAGATTGATGGGTATTTACAGGATTTTGAGAGACTGTGCGAGTTACATGATTTGGAGCAGTCCGTATGGGTGCCGGTGCTAGCAGGCAAGCTAGCCGGTAGGGCAGCGGAAGCGTATCGCGCTGTACCCAGGGAGGACAGCAAGGATTACGCTAAAGTGAAGAGAGCGATCTTGGAAAGATATGCCATTACCTCAGAGGCATACCGGCGCAAGTTTAGAGGCCTGCGCAAGCCAGAAAGAGATTCCCATGCAGAGTGGGCCCACAAGCTGGATCAAGCATCTCAGGGGTGGATACAGGCCAGCCAAGCTACCACCATGGAAGAATTGCGACAACTGATGCTGTTGGAGCAATTCTTTAACGGCTTGTCCCCAGAAGCCCAAGAATGGGTGAGAGATCGAAAACCCCTCACCTTAACCGAAGCAGCCAGATTAGCAGACCAGCATTTTGATGCCAGGAGGCACCATGGACTACAGCCTAACAACGGACGGGCTAATATACAATGCCACACCTGCAAGCAGTGGGGACATATGGCACGTGAGTGCACCCAAAATCGGAGCAGACAAGCTTGGAACCAGGTCAGACAGAACCTGGCCCCAAGGGCGGCTGCTCACCATTACCAAACGGAGCCAGCCGCTCATGAGGTGTTGAGCACCCAAGCCGAGGAACCCCTGGGAATTCTGCATGAGGTGATGTCGGTCCAGGGACTTCGGGATTCGGGAGCTACTTTAACCCTGATAGCTCCCCATTTGGTGCCGGATACAGCACCCACTGGCGGATCCGTGGCAGTACGAGGGGCAGGGGGAGCAGTATACCGATTGCCCACTGCTAGAGTGGAGTACAGACCCCCAGTCACCCCAGCAGCTGCCAGTTACCAACCCCCGGCGCACCGCTATACCACACGGCCTCCGGCCACGAACTACCCTCAGAGAGCCCGGTTCAATTCGCGGGGCTACTCACAACCTATTCGGTGCTTTGGATGTAAGCAACTAGGGCACAAAAGACCAGAGTGTCCCCTAAATGCAGCGAATCAAGCACAGTCCTGGAGAAGACCCGCTGGCGGAATCCCACATAATCCTCAGCCTGTGGCCCGCTACGTAGAGGCGCCAGAATGCTGGGGCAGCCTACATGAAGCAGACCCCGTGCAAGCTGCCCACCGGAATAACCGGCAACGGGTTAAAGTGAATGGGAAGGAGGTCAGTTGTCTACGGGATACTGGTGCTACCATGACCTTGCTTCAAGAGAACTTGGTGCCTGAGAAACAGCACACTGGAGACACTGTGGCTGTGAGGGTAGCAGGGGGCACTGTGTTCCGCCTACCTGTTGCCAGGGTACATTTGGATTGGGGAGTGGGCGCTAGACTTGTGAATGTGGGGGTCAAGAAGGACTTACCTGCTGATGTTCTCCTTGGAAATGACTTGGCCCCCCTTGTTTCTGCCTATGCTCCCATGGTTCCCGCTAATGTTAACCCTGTGACTACCCAAGCCCAGTCCCTCCGGGAAGAGACGCTTCCATGTTTGGGGTGGGGGCAGTACTGAGCCAAGTTGGAGCAGATGGCGGAGAACACCCCGTAGCTTACTTGAGCCGAAAGTTGTTGCCCCGGACATCCCCAAGCCGATCCGTTGGGATCAGACTGTGTATGCCGGCTTGGTTCTGGGGGAGCATTGTGGCAAACCTAGCCACTTCTGGACTATAACGTAAGAAAGGTTGTCTGTGACAGACCCTTCGGTCAGGACTGAAAGTGTTAACTTTATTTTCTAACCACAAGTGGCTGGCTCCAGCTACAATCTAATTAATGCTTAGCATTCTATTGTTTGATCACCCCCAGAGAGAAACGCCTAAGTGATAAGGAGAGTCAAGAGTGTCCTGTGGTTGAAGTGTTTAAGTAATATAATCCTATTGTATCATGTCAAGGGCGCTTCTCCCTTTTATCTAATGTACAACATTCTTTCAACCCCCATCTGGGGGGGGGGGGGTCAAAAACCTGTATAAATCTGTATGCTGCCTTCAAATAAAGTGTTATTCTGTTTAAAACCTGAAAACTGGCTGGGTTGTGAATTGCTGATTCCCTATGCAGGACATTGTTCCCTGGTGTTAACCCTTGGTATCCGGTTGGTACCGTTACAGCACACAATTTTAAACAACTTTCCAATTTACTCTCATTATCTAAATGTGCTCAGTCTTTTTATATGCACAGATACTGAGACACCAGCTCCTTCTGAGCACGTGCAAGATTCACAGGATATACGTAAATGCATTTTGTAAATAGCTGATGGCTGTCACATGAATAACTTTGAGATTTGTCCGACATAAATCTATTACTTGTGAAATTCAAACGTAGTGGTTTTGCGTGGTATTTTTATTATGCATTTATTGATCATGCAATTCTAATGTGTTTAGCGCCCCTTTAAACAAAACATTATTGGCGCATCAGAACCACGGTAGCATAACTCTGCAGTGTACACTACACTATCTAGAATAAAGCTTTACTTATTGAAGTTACATAAATAATTAGTGAAATAAAAGATTTATGTCATATTTTTAAACATACACTAAAATACATTTTATAATGTATAGGAAAGTTCAGGTTCTGGATTCTTTATGTAGCACAATAGTAACCAACAATAAGTCTAGAATCATTTATAAAAAATATATTAAGAATCTATGAAATTACTAAAACACTTGAAATGCAAAAAACATGGAGAATCACAGATATAATAATATTCTGAATACATTGTGCATTTATAGGTATACAGCAGATTATAGGTATACAGCAGATTATAGGTATACAGCAGATTATAGGTATACAGCAGATTATAGGTATACAGCAGATTATAGGTATACAGCAGATTATAGGTATACAGCAGATTATAGGTATACAGCAGATTATAGGTATACAGCAGATTATAGGTATACAGCAGATTATAGGTATACAGCAGATTTTTACAAGTTTTCTGATGTTAACCGTTTTGATATATATGAAAATTATATGACCATTTTAGCCCCTTTGAGGAAGAGACAGAGTTAAAAGGCATCACTTGTAGCATTCACATTCAGAAATAGCGCTGCTGGTTTGGCACCAGAAACTTTTATATTTGGGTAACAGATGCTATTGATATAAATAGTATAAATCAGTTTTTCAATCTGCACAAACAACTTAGTACAGCAAATGTGCGAACAGTCTGTAGGCTGTGGGAGCAGCCAAATTCTCACTGTCACCCCCAGCAGTATTATGTTATTGCTAAACTTTTAATAAACCACTCAAATGAGGAAAAACACACAACTATTACTGCAAAAGTAACTTAATGACAAGTTCTATATATGTGATGAGAAAATAGCCCACCAAAATACAATTCCAATATCCCCAAAGTGACATTAAACACGAAGGGCCAGACTATGAGTGAAGCACTATATAACACTCCCACTCGTGCGTTAACTGTGCTAGAAGTAAGCTTTTTGCGTGCGTCAGGTTGCGCTCGTATTATGAGTTGAAAAACAAACTGTTTTTGCTTGCACGCTAACTCGTCAAGCTCAAAAATACGAACTTAGAGTATTGTGTTCACTTATTCCCCCATAGAAGTCAATGGAGAAAAAAAAGTGGAAAAAAAGTGGAAAAAAAGTGGGGGAAAAAAAAACACCCAACTCTCGTGCAAACCTAATTGCAAGTGCGCTAACCCAACATGAAAATATTAATATTTCACATTCCAATGTTCTGCACATAGCAGTATATGTTTTATTTATTCATAAATACATATTTCTACATACATTTGAAGGTATTTTTGTACAATATATATCTATACCTATATTTAAATATATATATATATATATATATATATATATATATATATATATATATATATATAGATGATTATATATAGCTATACGTTTATACAGATATGAGAAGAAAAAGAGAAGGTCTAATGTACTTAAATGATTAGAATTTGTTCTTCAGGCTGACCTTGTGTAAATTATTTGGAGGTGAGCAGCCTGAAGTGTGCTTGTGAGCATAAATGTACAATATACACAGAATGAACCTATAGTGAATAGGTGAGAAAAGAATGCTCTTATTAGCACATGAAAAGGGAGTATGGTTCATTAAAATTGAAGTTTTAATAGGTTAACATATTTGATAAAATTACAGCATATCATATGATTGTCATGTGTTTGTGCCACAAGAGACACATTTTTTATAAAGCCCACTAACAAAAAAGGAACCAGTACTGTTTCATTAGGCATTACACTAGAAACCATTATCCCCTCATTGCAAGCACCATAAAATATGATGCTGTCTGACATTCTTAAACGTAATCTGTACCAGTACCGTAAATCTGTGCAGTTTCTAAATAACTTTGGGGTCAATCACAATCCTTCAGAAAAACGTATCAAATTATTTACCTACAAAACTCCCCATAGACTTTAACCTTGAATTTGTTTTGTATAAATACATAGGATAAGTTTTGGACTGTGATCAACCCTTTTATTGGTTAGGACGGCATCAACTGCTTTATAAATTTCTAGAGACAACCTACATGTACTGCCCACATGTCTAGCGCTTCACCTGCACACTCTTCAACAACGAAGTTCCATTTCACGAAATGAATTACAACTTATTGTACAGTAAAAACCAAGCATCACATGCAGATAAACACCGTACATGTGAGCAGGTTACTGCTATGCTCTATTAATGTTTTTATTAGCTAGGGGTGGAGGAACTTTCATTTTATAATGTGAATTCCTCTTGGAATTAAAGTGAATCAAGCAAAAGATTTATTAATATAATACGTTTCTTTTTAGGTGTATACATTTGAGTTTATGCTCATTTTATAGTATATAAATGGTTTGTTTTAAAGCCACGTTGTTGCTAAAATTAGAGGCAGATTAGTTACAACATGGTGCTGCATGCAGTGTTTATTTAACTGTATAATGGAAATGCCAGTCATATTAGGATAGACAGATATATTTTGCTTTGTACTATGTTGCCAGGTCAGTAGATGGTGAGGGGCGGTGTTGGAAGGATGTTTTGTTTTATTCTTTGTCGCATAGTGTTAGTGATTTGGGAGCATTACTAGCACAGTTAAAGGGGCAGTCTAGTCAAAAATAAACTTTGATGATTCAGATAGGGCATGTAATTTTAAACAACTTTCCAATTTACTTCTATTATCTAATTTGCTCAATTCTTTAGATATCCTTTGCTGAAGAAATAGCAATGCACATGTGTGAGCCAATCACACAAGGCCTCTATGTGCAGCAACCAATCAGCAGCTACTGAGCATATCTAGATATGCTTTTCAGCAAGTGATATCAAGAGAATGAAGCAAATGAGATAATAGAAGTAAATTAGAAAGTTGTTTAAAATTGCATGCTCTTTCTAAATCACAAAAGAAAAAAATTGGGTTTTATGTCCCTTTAACAATATGCGCAAGCTTTACTGGTGAGGATACTGTGTTATTACAGGGTAATCTGATACAGTGCCAGCTGGGTAATGTTATACTGCAAAGTACCATAGTCATAGGGAAGTGTTATAATTTTATGCTATTATTGTATTGCATATTCAGAAGTTTTTCAGTTCAGTGTTGAAGTCTCAGCAATTGATGCCAACTGCAGGGTCACATATCAGACCATGAAAACAACCTACACAAAATAGTGAATGCAAAGAGATAAGTTACCCATCTTTTCTTGCATTTGATTAAGCGCTGCGTTTTTTTGGCTTTATGATGCTGTGAGCAAAGCACAAATGCCTTTCACTGGGGATAGAGATTAATAGAACACCTCTCCCTGGTGATACACATCAATAGAACATCTCTTCCTGATGATAAACATCAATAGAACACCTCTCACTGGTGATATAAATCAATAGAAAACTTCTCCTCACTGGTGGTCAACATCAATAGAACACTTCTCTCACTGGTAGCCAACATAAATAGAACACCTCTCACTAGTGATAGACATCAATAGAACACCTCTCACTGGGGATAAACATCAATATAACACCTCTCCCTGGAAATATATACATCGATAGAACACCTCTTACTAGTGATAGACATCCATAGAACACCTCTCACTGGTCATATACATCAATTGAACACTTCTCATTGGTGGTTGAGTTCAATAGAACACCTCTCTCTGGTGGTAGACATAAATAGAACACCTCTCACTAGTGATATACATAAACAGAACACCTCTCACTAGTAAAAGACATCAATAGAACACCTCTCACTGGTGATATAAATCAATAGAACACTTCTCCTCACTGGTGGTCAACATAAATAGAACACCTCACACTGGTAATATACATCAATAGATCACCTCTCACCAGTGATAGACATCAATAGAACCTCTCACTGGTGGTAGACATCAATAGAACACCTCTCCTTGTTGATATTCATCAATAGAACATCTCTTCCCGGTGATATACATCAAAAGAACACCTCTCACTGGTTATATAAATCAATAGAACACCTCTCACTGGTGATAGACATAAATAGAACATTTCTCCCTGGTGATAGACATAAATAGAACACCTGTCCCTGGTGATAGACATCAACAGAACACTTCTCACTGGTGATAGACATAAATAGAACACTTCTCACTGATGATAGACATAAATAGAACACTTCTCCTTGGTGATAGAAATAAATAGAACACCTGTCCCTGGTAATAGACATCAATAGAACACTTCTCCCTGGTTATAGACATGAATAGAACACCTGTCACTGGTGATAGACATAAATAGAACACCTGTCCCTAGTGATAGACATCAATAGAACACTTCTCCCTGGTGATATACATAAATAGAACACCTGTCACTGGTGATAGACATAAATAGAACACCTCTCACTGGTGATATACATAAATAGAACACCTGTCACTGGTGATAGACATAAATAGAACAGTTCTCCATGGTGATAGACATAAATAGAACACTTGTCACTGGTGATAGACATAAATAGAACACTTGTCACTGGGGATAGACATAAATAGAACACTTGTCACTGGGGATAGACATAAATAGAACACTTGTCACTGGGGATAGACATAAATAGAACACCTCTCACTGGTGATATACATAAATAGAACACTTCTCACTGGTGATAGACATAAATAGAACACTTCTCACTGGTGATAGACATAAATAGAACACTTCTCCCTGGTGATAGACATAAATAGAACACTTCTCCCTGGTGATAGACATAAATAGAACACTTCTCCCTGGTGATAGACATAAATAGAACACTTCTCCCTGGTGATAGACATAAATAGAACACTTCTCCCTGGTGATAGACATAAATAGAACACCTGTCCCTGGTGATAGACATCAATAGAACACTTCTCCCTGGTGATAGACATAAATAGAAAACCTGTCCCTGGTGATAGACATCAATAGAACATTTCTCCCTGGTGATAGACATAAATAGAACACCTGTCCCTGGTGATAGACATCAATAGAACACTTCTCCCTGGTAATAGACATGAATAGAACACCTGTCCCTGGTGATAGACATCAATAGAACACTTCTCTCTAGTGATAGACATAAATAGAACACTTATCACTGGTGATAGACATAAATAGAACACTTGTCACTGGGGATAGACATGAATAGAACACCTCTCACTGGTGATATACATAAATAGAACACTTCTCACTGGTGATAGACATAAATAGAACACTTCTCCCTGGTGATAGACATAAATAGAACACTTCTCCCTGGTGATAGACATAAATAGAACACTTCTCCCTGGTGATAGACATAAATAGAACACTTCTCCCTGGTGATAGACATAAATAGAACACCTGTCCCTGGTGATAGACATCAATAGAACACTTCTCCCTGGTGATAGACATAAATAGAAAACCTGTCCCTGGTGATAGACATCAATAGAACATTTCTCCCTGGTGATAGACATAAATAGAACACCTGTCCCTGGTGATAGACATCAATAGAACACTTCTCCCTGGTAATAGACATGAATAGAACACCTGTCCCTGGTGATAGACATCAATAGAACACTTCTCTCTAGTGATAGACATAAATAGAACACTTATCACTGGTGATAGACATAAATAGAACACTTGTCACTGGGGATAGACATGAATAGAACACCTCTCACTGGTGATATACATAAATAGAACACTTCTCACTGGTGATAGACATAAATAGAACACCTGTCCCTGGTGATAGACATAAATAGAACACCTGTCCCTGGTAAAAGACATGAATAGAACACCTGTCACTGGTGATAGACATGAATAGAACACCTGTCCCTGGTGATAGACATGAATAGAACACTTCTCCCTGGTGATAGACATAAATAGAACACATCACTGGTGATAGACATAAATAGAACACTTGTCACTGGGGATAGACATAAATAGAACACTTCTCCCTGGTGATAGACATGAATAGAATACCTCTCACTGGGGATAGACATAAATAGAACACGTGTCACTGGTGATAGACCTAAGTGATATTTCAAATGATACTTCAGAGAGGGAATGCAAATATATCTGGCCTGGATATAATAAAATAAGTAACCCTCTACTGGCAGAAAATATAAACACCACTTTATCTAGGATATCAAGTATAAATTACCATACGGGTATATAAAACTGCTGGGAGTCTACGTGCAAATATTATAGTGTTAGGAAGTGTTGGGTGATAAATATGATCCAATGTCAAGGATCTTATAATATACCGTGTTGATACATATTGGTGCAAGATAGAATATGACTGAGATCATAAAAGGGGGTTTATTCTCTTAGAAAAGTATTTATTATAGATAAAGTGGTGTGTATATTTACTGCCAGTAGAGGGTTACTTATTTTATTATATCCAGGCCAGATATATTTGCATTCCCTCTCTGAAGTATCATTTGAAATATCACTTAGGTATTTCTGGATTCTTTTAAATGTGTGTTTAATTTTGATTTTAAACTATTATCAATAAAAGGTATATTTTAACTAATCCTTTATTTTGCGGAAGCAATCGTCCTTATTAGTCAGGGCCCAGAGTGCTCATTTTGCATACTTTTGGTGGGTATTCTAGGCCCTCCAGCCACCCCACTTTTAGTCCTGAGTTTAGTTTGATGCAAGAGCACCATTTTCCCTGTCACTGGTGATAGACATAAATAGAAGATAGACATAAATAGAACACCTGTCACTGGTGATAGACATAAATAGAACACTTCTCCCTGGTAATAGACATGAATAGAACACCTGTCCCTGGTGATAGACATCAATAGAACACTTCTCTCTGGTGATAGACATCAATAGAACACTTCTCACTGATGATAGACATCAATAGAACACTTCTCACTGGTGATAGACATAAATAGAACACCTGTCACTGGTGATAGACATCAATAGAACACCTGTCACTGATGATAGACATAAATAGAACACTTCTCACTGGTGATAGACATAAATAGAACACCTATCACTGGTGATAGACATCAATAGAGCTAGGAGCAGTATGTGGAGAGGTTGCAGTTGCACTAATATCTCTGAGGTTGCTTTATTATTATCTCATATTGATGGAAGTGACTGAAAACCGATTGAGACATTTGTATCACGAATATGGCTGCGGGTAGCTGCATTCAGCTTTTTTCTGAGCCAAATTTATTCTGGTGAAAATGCAACACACAAAGATCTGGATTTGCACATTTGTAGTATCAAGGTTTTTAAAAATGTGTTACCAACGGGCCAAAAGTTTCATGATATCTGCACAAGGGCGAAATAATCAACTGATGGGTGAGAGCAGGAGTAACCATGGTAACTAACCATCTTATTATTTCACCTGCTCTCTAGTTCATAATTCATGAAAATCCCTTCCCCTTGGTGTTTCCTGAGGTTTGGAGCGGAAAAACACTTTACTGTACAACACCATTTGGAGAACAACCGGCCACCCTCTGAATTCTGTTAAAACATTGAACAGCCAGCAGTGGCTGAGGATCTGCAGCCTGAAAAGGTGCTCTTTTCCCTAGAATAAAAAAAGAAATCCTTTTAACCCAGTTTGTCAACAGTCCTATTTAGAGGCTTGTGTTGTTAATGAAAACCATCAAACAAGGACACAAATACAAAGCAAGACACAGAGACCTGTAATCTTTACCATGAAAAACAACTTGTAGTATCCAGTTTTACTGCTGGCTTCCAAGGGTTCCCTTTAACCCTTTAAGGACACAGCTTTCAGTTTGCTCAATTGTTTTATGACGGAAAAATTCCGTCATGTCCTTAAGAGGTTAAATCCCCTGACATACAGCAGCTCATCAAACCCAGCAGCACTCACTTTAAAACACTGATGTTGGAAATGTTCAGCTCTTCAGTGGGTATAAACCAGGCACACCACCAAGCCCAGGATAATAATATAGAATATTGTCTCCTTGGGTACTCACAGTACTTTATCGTTTTACAACTGGAAAGCATAAAAATAGGGTCACAAAGATATGTGGTATTATAGTACTCGGTCTTAGGAAAGAAAGTTTAAAGAAACTTGTTCTATCAAAATCCTAAAAGTTTAATTATAGCTTCCATGCCCCTTTAAGATTTCCAGACAGGCTATAATACCATCTCAAAACACTCAGTGTGACCCCAGATAACTGGGATTGGATCCTAGAAAAAGACCTTGCACATATTACTCACACCTATAAAAAGTCTCAGCCAAGCTAAAATAACAATTAAAACTGTAATGACAGCATTAAATAAGATATTATAAAGACAAAATTAGCTAATTGCATAGAAAATGAAACCAAATGCAAAATCAACATTTTAATTTCTGGGAAATTAGTTCTGACATTGACACCAGTTATTTTCTTCAATGTTTTAAGTGCTGTTTAGCATAATTGCTGTTGAAACAAATTACTCACAATATGACAAGGGTCACATCAGAATTTAAAAATAATTATACAAAAAAAATCTGGCGTTTCATATGTCTACCACCTACACATACAATTATATCATCTGTTAGAAATATACACTGTGTGTTTAGAGATTCTAAGCAAAACCAAGCCCAGAATCAAGAAGCTTTTGGAATAAATGTATTAATAACGAATGCAAAATTCACACAAATAAATATACAAGTATACAAAAAGACAGCAAAACATCAACTGCAGATGCACAGGAATTTGTAGTGCAAAAACACAACATGGACATGTGGGTAATTTGTTTCTTTTTCAAAGCTATTAGAATCAATTTGAAATTTGAATTAGTAAATGGCTGAAATAAACAATATAACAAGAATATTTAGTTAAACACCTAAAAATGACCACAGTAGTATCACAGGATTTTTAAGGTGAACTTCCCAAGGATTTTCATATATCAGTTACTAAAGGAAAAAATAAAGATGGTTAATTAACAATGAACAATAACTAATGAGTTTTAGGACACGGTTTTACATAACCATTAATAGCAATTAAAAATGAACCAGTTGTTGATCATATTTTGATGAGTGCAAGTTTCATTGATAAAACATGTAATTTGAGAAATGTTTTAACTTTTTATAAAACCAGAAAGCACTTGTGTTACAGAAGCATTAGTTATTTTGTTGTGAAGAAACTTATTTCCCAGCAGCAATGCCTGAACCAGCCAAGCCAGCGCCTAAGAAGGGCTCCAAGAAAACTGTAACAAGTATCATTTCATAAAGGGTTAACTCTGTTCAGTTTTGAGAAAACTATTTTCTGAGGCAGGTTTCCTAGCATATTGTGTACTGTAATTAAGTTTGTGATAAGCATTCACTGCTAGGTGATAAGAAGGACTCAATTGTTTTCTTGTGTGTACTTGTTATCTGCGGTGGCCTGTCCAAGGGCTTTGTCTAAATGTGTGATGGGGGATTTTATGCTTCCCCCCCTGGGAGTGCCCTGTGTGCATGTAACCTAAATAAAAAGCAGGCTGGGCATCCCAGTCCTGAGTTCTTGTTTGACCCTCAATCGCAGCGTTGACTCGTTTTTGTGGGCAGAAGGGTATCCTAGCTGTACTGCAGCTAAGGGAGATTATTCTATATTTGCGAGACTCATATAGAATACTATGGAAAGCAGCTTCTCCCCTCTTTAGCAATAGGGATCCAGGCTACTAAGCGGTCCATCTCTCAGCGAGACTAAGGGTAACCGTAACATTTGGCGGCAGCGGTGGGATTTTTCCTGGATTTCCTAGGAGAGGTACAGAACGGATGGAGAGCGCTTACGAAAAATTGAAGCGTACAACCCTAAAGGATTTACTTGAAAGCAGAGGGGGGTACGCCAGCAACCGGCCGAGGAGAGAGCTGATCGCAGAATTGACCGAACTGGATCAGAGCTTCACAATGGCGGAAACACCGACCACGATTAGTGACGAAAAAACCAGGATTGTTCGGGAGAGGCTCTCACTGTACGGGCCGAACCCCTCCATGGAATTGGTACAGCAGTTGATGGCGGAAGCGGACAAGGATATACGAGAGACTCGAGCCCACGAACTCAACCTAGCGAACGCACACCGCAATGCTGAAGCCCCGCAGGTAATCATCCCTGTCGAAAATGCTGGGAGGCCCAAGATACCCTATGCGGCATTTCGACCCTTCCTAGAGAGCGAGACAGGGATTGATGAATATTTGGCGGAAAGGCAATGTGCCCTGCACCAGATTCCCAACAGGGAGTGGCCCACGATATTGTCTGGGAAACTATCCGGGCGAGCCCTGGAAGCCTTTCGTACTCTGGGTGCTGAGGAAGTGACACAGTATGAGCTAGTTAAGGAGACACTGTTGCGACGGTACGCAGTAACTCCGGACGCGTATCGCCGACAGTTTCGGGGCACGAAAAAGAAGCCTAACGATACCCATATGGAATGGGCGCACCGAATGCGGAGAGCGGCAAATCACTGGATGAGCGGAAGTAAAGCGGTGACTGGTGAGGAAATTTTACAATTGTTTCTCTTAGAACATTTTTATAATGGCATGGAACAGCAAGGGAAGGAATGGCTGCGAGACAGGCGACCTTCTACCTTAGAAGAAGCAGCCAAATTGGCCGATGAACATTATGACTCCCGTCTTCACGAACCCAGAGAGGTTTACCGTGCACCCCCTCGTGCTGAATTCCGAGCCCCGGTGCCCGCAGGGCCCGCCCGACACTCAGGACCACCCAATAACAGCTCTGAGCGTCCCAGACCGACTTGCCACCGATGCAAGCAACCAGGGCATTTCATGGCTAGCTGCCCCCTTAATACGCACCAGACACCCAGGAATTACAATTACCCCTCTGGGGCATATCGTCCGGCCCGGACCCTCTGTGTTAACCAAGAGGCCCCTATGGAGGAATATTTGGGGCCGCTTCACGAGGCGGACCCTGTATATGCTGCCTCAGATAACCGCCAGCACCATCGGCAGAAGGTATGGCTCGAGGGGCGATCTACCGAGGGATTGAGAGACACAGGGGCTACTATCACGCTGGTACAGAGTCATTTGGTGCCGGAGCACAAGCGATCTGGACAGACTGTGGCCGTTAGAGTGGCGGGGGGGGATGTGTACAAAATTCCAACAGCTAAAGTGCATCTTGATTGGGGAGCGGGAAAGGGGGCTGTGAACGTGGGCATAATGGATAATTTACCTGCCGAAGTACTACTGGGCAATGATTTGGGCCCCATGACTTCTGCCTATGCTCCAGTATGCAACAACGAGGCGGACCCAGTGACTACACGGGCCTAAGCCCGGACGGAGCGAGAACTCTCACCAGTGCGGGAGACACAGGTAAGACCTACCCCGACATTGCCTGACATGTTAGGCCCCATACCCTGGGACACCCCAGATGCTTTCGAGACAGAGTCTAAGACTGACCCGACCTTACAAAAGTACCGGGAACGAGCAGAGACCGGAGGGGGCGGGGCAGATAACGAAACATTCTTATGGGAAAAAGGGAAACTATACCGCTGGACAGAGAAAAGGGGACAGCGTAGGCGACAGCTGGTAGTGCCCCACAAATACCGTCAAGAAATCCTCAAAATAGGCCACGACATCCCCTTAGCAGGCCACCTAGCCGTTACCCGTACCCTACACCGCATTACTCACACGTTCTTTTGGCCAGGGGTGCACGCTGACGTTAGAACTTACTGTAACACCTGCGATGTGTGTCAACGAGTAGGAAGGCGAGGCGATCACCCTAAAGCCCAGCTAGTAAATATGCCCATTGTAGAGGAACCCTTCAGCCGGGTTGCTATTGACCTAGTGGGACCACTGGCTACCCCTAGTCCCTCCGGTAAGCGATACATTCTTACCGTAGTGGACTACGCTACCAGGTACCCAGAGGCTGTCGCCCTATCCAACATACAAGCGGATACGGTAGCGAATGCACTAGTACAGGTGTTCTCCCGGGTAGGATTTCCAAAAGAAATCCTATCCGACCGAGGCACCCAATTTACGGCTGAATTGACCCAACAACTCTGGCAGGTTTGCAAAATTAAGTCCCTCCTAAGCTCCCCATACCACCCCCAGACGAACGGGCTGTGTGAGAGGTTCAATGGGACCCTCAAGCAAATGCTCAAGACGTTCACTCAGGAATACCGAGACTGGGAACGCTTCCTGCCGCACCTCCTATTTGCTTATCGGGAGGTGCCCCAGGAAACGACAGGGTTCTCTCCCTTCGAGTTGCTCTACGGAAGAAAGGTACGGGGACCCCTAAACCTGATCCGGGAGCACTGGGAGGGAGAGATGGAGGCTGACGGTGTCCCAATTGTGCCATACGTGCTGGAACTCAGGGACCGAATGGAGCAATTAGCCAAATCCGTGCGGGCTAATCTCCAGTTGGCCCAGAGAAGACAGAAAGTATGGTACGATCGGGGGGCCCGAAAGAGAATCTTCACCATAGGACAAAAGGTGTTAGTACTTAAGCCGGTGAAGACAGACAAATTGCAGGCGTCCTGGCAGGGCCCCTACCAGATCGTAGAGAAAAGGGGAGACACCACTTATGTGATAGCTAGCTGCCACGACAACAATCTTAGAAAGACATTCCATGTAAACATGCTCAAGGAATATTTTGAGCGACCAGAGAACGTGACGGCCGTATGTTGTTCCCCTCAGGAAGGCCCCGACAGTCTACCCATTCCAGACCTATTAGAAAAGAGTCTCCCCACAGGTATAGTGGCTCAGGTTCAGATAGGAGACCGACTTAGCCCCACTGAAAGGGAGCAGCTCAACCAACTCCTACAGTCCAAACACCTCACCTTCTCCCCGAAGCCAGGGTACACTACTTTAACCACCCACCAGGTAGATACTCCGGGACAAGCTCCCTTGCGCCAGGCTCCGTACCGAATCCCCGAAGCAGTTAGGATAGGAATGAAGAAGGAGATCGATGAGATGCTCCAACTCGGGGTAATTGAGCCCTCCGATAGTCCCTGGGCCTCCCCAGTTGTCTTGGTGCCCAAGAAAGATGGGACCACCCGGTTCTGCGTAGACTATCGGAGGCTCAATGAAAAGACCGTGACGGACGCTTACCCTATGCCCAGGGTAGACGAGCTACTCGATCGTATAGCCAGGGGAAATTACCTGACCACTATTGACCTCTGCAAATGTTACTGGCAGATTCCCCTGGCCCCGGAGGCTATCCCCAAGTCGGCATTCGTCACCCCATTCGGCTTATATCAGTTTAGGGTAATGCCGTTTGGGATGAAGAATGCCCCAGCTACATTCCAGCGCTTGGTGGATAGGCTCCTGGATGGCTTCCAGAGTTTTGCTTGCGCCTACCTGGACGACATAGCGATCCACAGTGAGTCATGGGAGGACCACTTAGCTCACATAGGAATGGTTCTGGATCAGATCCGGGCTGCTGGCCTGACTCTGAAGCCAGAAAAATGCCACTTTGGGATGGCCGAGGTACAGTACCTGGGTCACCGGGTGGGGTGTGGAAAGCAGCGACCAGAGCCGGCCAAGATAGAAGCTGTCGCCAATTGGCCCACCCCCATCACTAAGACTCAGGTCCTAGCCTTCCTGGGCACGGCAGGGTACTATAGACGGTTCGTACCAGACTACAGCACACTTGCCAAACCCCTGACTGACTTGACCAAGAAGAACTTACCTCGACAGGTCCTGTGGTCTCCCCACTGTGAAACGGCTTTCCAGGCTCTCAAAAATGCTCTAATTAACGCTCCTGTCTTGGCGGCTCCAGCCCTTAACAAACGTTTTATCGTCCACACAGATGCTTCCATGTTCGGGCTGGGAGCCGTCCTCAGCCAAGTAGGCGAAGATGGAGGGGAGCATCCAGTTGCCTACATCAGCCGGAAGCTCCTGCCCCGCGAAGTCAGCTATGCAGCGGTCGAAAAGGAGTGTTTGGCTTTGGTGTGGGCATTAAAGAAATTGACTCCCTATTTATATGGGCAGGAGTTCACTCTGGTCACCGACCATAACCCGTTGGTGTGGCTGAACCGGGTCTCTGGAGATAATGGCAGGCTATTACGTTGGAGTTTATCGTTGCAACCCTTCAATTTCACCATTACTTACAGACCTGGGAAACAGAATGGCAACGCCGACGGGTTGTCCAGACAAACCGACCTCAGCCCCGCATAACCAGCGGTCTGGACAGCCTTAGTCTGCCCCGAAAAGGGGTCAGACCGTGTCTGCCAGAGTGTTCCACAGAAAGGGAGCACTGTTACAGAAGCATTAGTTATTTTGTTGTGAAGAAACTTATTTCCCAGCAGCAATGCCTGAACCAGCCAAGCCAGCGCCTAAGAAGGGCTCCAAGAAAACTGTAACAAGTATCATTTCATAAAGGGTTAACTCTGTTCAGTTTTGAGAAAACTATTTTCTGAGGCAGGTTTCCTAGCATATTGTGTACTGTAATTAAGTTTGTGATAAGCATTCACTGCTAGGTGATAAGAAGGACTCAATTGTTTTCTTGTGTGTACTTGTTATCTGCGGTGGCCTGTCCAAGGGCTTTGTCTAAATGTGTGATGGGGGATTTTATGCTTCCCCCCCTGGGAGTGCCCTGTGTGCATGTAACCTAAATAAAAAGCAGGCTGGGCATCCCAGTCCTGAGTTCTTGTTTGACCCTCAATCGCAGCGTTGACTCGTTTTTGTGGGCAGAAGGGTATCCTAGCTGTACTGCAGCTAAGGGAGATTATTCTATATTTGCGAGACTCATATAGAATACTATGGAAAGCAGCTTCTCCCCTCTTTAGCAATAGGGATCCAGGCTACTAAGCGGTCCATCTCTCAGCGAGACTAAGGGTAACCGTAACAACTTGTAACATTAACATTGCGGAAAAAAAACACGCAAACAACCAAGATGTACCACCCACAGCCCAAAATCAGCTTCCAAGTGGTTAAAGGGATGGTAAATACTAGCGTTTGTGAAATGCTAGGATTTACCAGTAGAACAAATAAAGGGGACTTCCAGTCATATAGTATAAAGTACTTCATGCTGAAAGTTCCTTTATTTGTTTAAAGTGTTTGCCGCACTGAGCTGCTCAGGCAGCCCGTGGCAGAACGCTATTTTGCTGTGAGGTGACGTTTTCACCTCTTTACAAATAGCCGTGCGCTTCAAATGGCGCCAAGCTAGGCTTTACCATCCCTTTAAAGCTTCTAAATCTTAAAAGTTTAAAAATCTTGCAAAATTGTTCCTGGATGTTCTGAAATACAGTTGTTTAAGTGTCCCCACAAAAAATACGGGGAGGTAATTGAACAACGTATAAAAAAGTTGTCATAAGTTGATTATTGCAGTGTTTTCAAAAGGATCAGGCTTCTTATTTGAAAAAAATTGTGAAAAAAACTGTGCAAGGGACTTTAATCAGGTATTATGATATATGACAACATGAATCACAGTGTCAGGAATAAAACCAGGATATAAATGTAATGCAATACAATGTAAATGTAGTTTTAGAGAGGAAGCAACACAAGATAAATTCTATGATTTGATCTCTGGTACATAACAAATTCTTCTCTTATATTACAGTCAGATATTAATTGCGCTATAAACTCATGCTCTGATAAAAGCTGTGGTTTGGCAAACAGGTAAATTTATTTTGCTCATTGAAGCTTTGTACACCAGTGTTCTCAACTCCAGTTCTCAAGTAATCCTAAAACGCCAAATTTTCATAATGTCTTAACTAGAGCACAGGTGAAACAATCAAATTATGGGTAAGAGCAGGTTTGTAACCACGGTTACTGATCAGCTGATTATTTTACCTCTGCCCTAGTTAAAGGGACACTGTACCCAAAAATTTTCTTTCATGATTCAGATAGAGCATGACATTTTAAGCAACTTTGTAATTTACTCCTATTATCAAATTTTCTTCATTCTCTTGGTATCTTTATTTTAAATGCAAGAATGTAAGTTTAGATGACGGCCCATTTTTGGTGAACAACCTGGGTTGTCCTTGCTGATTGGTGGATAAATTCATCCACCAATAAAAAAGTGTTGTCCAGAGTTCTGAACCCCAAAAAAAGCTTAGATGCCTTCTTTTTCAAATAAAGATAGCAAGAAAACGAAGAAAAAATGATAATAGGAGTACATTAGAAAGTTGTTTAAAATATCATGCTCTATCTGAATCACAAAAGAAAAAATTTGGGCTCAGTGTCCCTTTAAGATATCATGAAAATTTGGCCTGTAAGGGGTAATTGAGGACTGGAGTTGAGAAACACTGTTTTATACCAATGTTTGTGCTAGAAGGCCCATCTATACATGCACATAGTATGAGTTAAATTCATTATTTCGATAGCTGTAAGCATAGCTCATGTATACATTTAGTTCTTGGAGTTCCAGATCTTCTTTAGCTAGATGTATACTAAGGCTGCAAACCAAGTTCAGATTTTTTAACACCAACATAAAATCGGTTATTCTGTATGGAGCAAAAACTTGTAGGACAACAGTAACCACCACCAAAGTCCAGACTTTTATCAACACCTGTCTTTGAAAAATCCTTCAAATTTGCTGGCCAAGCACCATTAGCAACAATAACCTATGGCAGCAGACTTCCCAACTCCCTTGCTATCAAGTAGTCATGAAAATACACTGGGGCTGGATAGGCCACACCTTCCGCAAGTCCGCGTCAAACATCACCAGGCAAGCCATGACCTTGAAACCTCAAGGGAATAGGAAAAGAAGAAGGCCAAGAAACACCTTGTGCAGAGACCTCAAGGCTGACTGCAAAGAGATGGGCTACACCTGGAGTCAGATTGAAAAAAAAAGCACAAAGACAGAAATGGCTGGAGAGTAAGTAAGTATACATAGCTCAGGCATTCTTAAATTATTTTATTTCTCTCTGCCATTTGTACTGGAAGACAAGTCCATTGATTAGTTAACTGCTTCCTGCAAGGCCACTGCAAAGTGAAACCAAGAAGAATCATAAGCTACATATAGAGTATACAAAAATGACCACTGTAATCTGTAGCTGAATACGGCATTAAAAAGATATAAAACACAAAGGATATAAAACACAAAGGAGTACTAAAAACAAGAAGGGAAATCAAAAACCCAACACACACATACCGACAAGGTATCCCTGATAAGGGATTAATCAAAGTTCAGACTCTCAACCTTTGGTGTAATCGCTATATGATTTTGGATTGTTTTTGGGAAGCAATATTAATGGCAGAATAATTTTGGGATTATGATCACTGGACAATACCGGCCAACATTCAGAAACTGTTATCTGCAGAAAACAAGCACAAGATTGTGGTTAACCTCCATGTCTTTTCTATAGTCATGTAAATCAAATTAATATACCAGTCAAATGCGAAAACTTTCTGGATACACTAACTTTTTGCCTTATTTAGAGGAGCCAATCTCGACCTAGACCAAGAGTGCACTACATTTAGTTAAGTGGCACAATCAGATACCAAGTTTAGTATTGATCCTTAACATGAGGATGATATATCTTGAGCCTGATATTCTCAGGTTATATATCTTGTGTCAATAGCACCAGCTTTCTTACCTTATAATACACAGCATATGATACAATCACTGTACTTGCAAGGTGTATGTTCTATGATAATAAAGTTACTCTTTAGGTAGATTCAACAACTGTCTTAAATCAAAGTTTTTCTTAAAATGTTAAATAATAGTTTTAATTATGATAAGGAATCATATACCTCTGCACTCCTATGGTTTCCAAAAAAACAGTGTTGCATTTGTATATTACTAGTAGGTTAAAAAATCTGCAAAGAAGCCCTCTGATAAAGCTGCATTAGATGTGCAAGCAATGGTAGATGCTCTATAATGTGCATTCTGGCCAAGATGGTTCTCTACAGAGGTTTGTAGTTATAACAGCTCCATAATAACACAGTCTTAACTGTTACTAACAAACTGAAAGTGAAGCAATTAAGATCTTGTCTAGTTATATATTCTCTCTCTAAAATCCAAACTATTTCATTTTTTTTTATTTCTTGGCAAAAGGACAGTCTAAACATCTGTATCAATATTCAAGTCAACTTTAGCTGCACAAAGCAACAACAGCGGATCAGTACTGGACAGTATAGACTGCCTCTCTCATTCTTGCATGTTCTTTTGCTACCCTTAGGTTTTTGAAGCTGTGCTCTTGTCAATAGCCAATACAGCTTTAGGGGTTCTCCTACCAGCCAGTAAGCTTGTCTCCTGCAGAATCTGTAGTACATAGATATGCATATTCTTCTTAATATATTTTCCTTCATTTGAGAAGGGAGGTGTGGGAAGGAGTCAACGCTGTGTATGTGTAGTCTAAAATGTGCAATTAAAGGGACAGTCAACACTAAAATTGTTATTGTTTAAAAAGTTAGATAATGCCTTTACTACCCATTACCCAGCTTTGCACAACCAACATTGTTATATTAATTTACTAATAACATTTAAACCTCTACATTTCTGACTGTTTCTAAACCACTATAGACAGCCTCTTATCACTTGCGTTTTTATTAACTTTTTACATCAGGAGACTGCTAGTTCATGTGGGCCATATAGATATCATTGTGCTCACACCCGGGGAGTTATTTAAGAGTTAGCCCAACACAGTACTACATGCAAGTCAATAGATAATAAATAGAAAGTCATGTGATCAGGGGTTTGTCAGAAGAGGCTTAGATACAAGGAAATCACAGAGGTAAAAAGTATATTAATATAACAGTGTTGGTTATGCAAAAATGGGGAATGGGTAATAAAGGGATTATCTATCTATTAAAACAATAAAAATTCTAGTGTAGACTGTCCCTTTAACATGGAAAGTGTACAGCAAAGTACAAAATAAAACAACTTCACTATCTTAGCAGAATTCCTGCATTTGAGCAGTGCTGTGCGTTATCTGAAATGAATCATTTTATTGTGGGCCCCTCACATAAATCAGTTACATGAGGGGAATTATGCATCAGCACTATCCAACCTTAGTACTTAGTCTGGCCCATAGCGAGGAAGAGTCAATAATGCAAATAGGACATACATGATATATGCATCAGCCTTCCAACCTTAGTACTTAGTCTGGCCCATAGCGAGGAAGAGTCAATAATGCAAATAGGACATACATGATATATGCATCAGTACTATCCAACCTTAGTACTTAGTCTGGCCCATAGCGAGGAAGAGTCAATAATGCAAATAGGACATACATGATATATGCATCAGCACTATCCAACCTTAGTACTTAGTCTGGCCCATAGCGAGGAAGAGTCAATAATGCAAATAGGACATACATGATACATGCATCAGCACTATCCAACCTTAGTACTTAGTCTGGCCCATAGCGAGGAAGAGTCAATAATGCAAATAGGACATACATGATATATGCATCAGCCTTCCAACCTTAGTACTTAGTCTGGCCCATAGCGAGGAAGAGTCAATAATGCAAATAGGACATACATGATACATGCATCAGCCTTCTAACCTTAGTACTTAGTCTGGCCCATAGCGAGGAAGAGTCAATAATGCAAATAGGACATACATGATATATGCATCAGCCTTCCAACCTTAGTACTTAGTCTGGCCCATAGCGAGGAAGAGTCAATAATGCAAATAGGACATACATGATATATGCATCAGCCTTCCAACCTTAGTACTTAGTCTGGCCCATAGCGAGGAAGAGTCAATAATGCAAATAGGACATACATGATACATGCATCAGCACTATCCAACCTTAGTACTTAGTCTGGCCCATAGCGAGGAAGAGTCAATAATGCAAATAGGACATACATGATATATGCATCAGCACTATCCAACCTTAGTACTTAGTCTGGCCCATAGCGAGGAAGAGTCAATAATGCAAATAGGACATACATGATACATGCATCAGCCTTCTAACCTTAGTACTTAGTCTGGCCCATAGTGAGGAAGAGTCAATAATGCAAATAGGACATACATGATACATGCATCAGCACTATCCAACCTTAGTACTTAGTCTGGCCCATAGCGAGGAAGAGTCAATAATGCAAATAGGACATACATGATATATGCATCAGCACTATCCAACCTTAGTACTTAGTCTGGCCCATAGCGAGGAAGAGTCAATAATGCAAATAGGACATACATGATACATGCATCAGCCTTCTAACCTTAGTACTTAGTCTGGCCCATAGTGAGGAAGAGTCAATAATGCAAATAGGACATACATGATACATGCATCAGCACTATCCAACCTTAGTACTTAGTCTGGCCCATAGCGAGGAAGAGTCAATAATGCAAATAGGACATACATGATATATGCATCAGCACTATCCAACCTTAGTACTTAGTCTGGCCCATAGTGAGGAAGAGTCAATAATGCAAATAGGACATACATGATACATGCATCAGCCTTCTAACCTTAGTACTTAGTCTGGCCCATAGCGAGGAAGAGTCAATAATGCAAATAGGACATACATGATATATGCATCAGCCTTCCAACCTTAGTACTTAGTCTGGCCCATAGCGAGGAAGAGTCAATAATGCAAATAGGACATACATGATATATGCATCAGCCTTCCAACCTTAGTACTTAGTCTGGCCCATAGTGAGGAAGACACAGAAGTCGTTCCAGCTGGTGCTTACAAAAGACTTTATTGTGCAAACAGGGATAAAAAGCGACGTTTCAGGCCCACACTTGGCCTTTTCTCAAGCTTAACCAAACATTAGTGAACAAACATTTAAATAGCCCTAATGGCGCCAAACATTGTGATTAGGAAGTGATAAAATGTTGCCCTCTAGTGGAGAACCATCATACAATATACAAATATACAAATATATATCAAAGTGCTTATTGATGGCCCAAATTCTGCCACCTAGTGAAACAGCATCATATTGTTAAACAATTATATCTCTCATATCATATGTGTAAAAATCTTAATAAACTAAACAATATTTCAAAATTACATATTATTAAAAAATGATAAAATGCATTGAGAATTTCATTGATGTTTTAATAATCACAATATTAAATTAAAAGTTATGTATATATATTAAGTGTACCCAAAATGGATCATTCATATTTGATATAGTTTTTTTACGATTAACTTCATCTTTATTTAGATTTTAAATCCATAGTTATATGTATGCACTCATATAGTTGGTCATTATTGGCTATTCAACATAGCATATCTATTAAATTTATAGAGACATTAAATCTCATATTAATAACGTATTATATTCGAATGCACATTCATTTATATAGTATAATACAGTCCTATGCTTAACCCATTCTATTCAACTTTATTATATTTCACTTAGAATGAATTTTTGTTTTTTTATTTTTTTAAATGAATTAATTTAATTTAATTTAGTCACCAAAAAGCAGTCCAATTACATTCTCTATTTAAACCTCTTGGCCATAACGTGCCCAATTCATTGATCCAAAATGTTTCTCTCCTAGTTAGTATATTCTCCTTATCTCCCCCTCTTCTAGGTGTACTAACCCTTTCAATGATTTGAAAGCGCAATTGACTTATTCTATGGCCAGCCTTTATAAAGTGACCAGCTACTGGAGCCTCCTTTTTGCCACAACGAATGTTTGACTTGTGCTCCGAAATTCTTTCTCGGGCTTCCCTGGTCGATTGACCAATATACATCAGGGAACACGGACATTTAATTGCATAAATAATGTATTCCGACATACATGATACATGCATCAGCCTTCTAACCTTAGTACTTAGTCTGGCCCATAGCGAGGAAGAGTCAATAATGCAAATAGGACATACATGATACATGCATCAGCACTATCCAACCTTAGTACTTAGTCTGGCCCATAGTGAGGAAGAGTCAATAATGCAAATAGGACATACATGATACATGCATCAGCACTATCCAACCTTAGTACTTAGTCTGGCCCATAGCGAGGAAGAGTCAATAATGCAAATAGGACATACATGATATATGCATCAGCACTATCCAACCTTAGTACTTAGTCTGGCCCATAGCGAGGAAGAGTCAATAATGCAAATAGGACATACATGATACATGCATCAGCCTTCTAACCTTAGTACTTAGTCTGGCCCATAGTGAGGAAGAGTCAATAATGCAAATAGGACATACATGATACATGCATCAGCACTATCCAACCTTAGTACTTAGTCTGGCCCATAGCGAGGAAGAGTCAATAATGCAAATAGGACATACATGATATATGCATCAGCACTATCCAACCTTAGTACTTAGTCTGGCCCATAGTGAGGAAGAGTCAATAATGCAAATAGGACATACATGATACATGCATCAGCCTTCTAACCTTAGTACTTAGTCTGGCCCATAGCGAGGAAGAGTCAATAATGCAAATAGGACATACATGATATATGCATCAGCCTTCCAACCTTAGTACTTAGTCTGGCCCATAGTGAGGAAGAGTCAATAATGCAAATAGGACATACATGATACATGCATCAGCCTTCTAACCTTAGTACTTAGTCTGGCCCATAGCGAGGAAGAGTCAATAATGCAAATAGGACATACATGATATATGCATCAGCCTTCCAACCTTAGTACTTAGTCTGGCCCATAGCGAGGAAGAGTCAATAATGCAAATAGGACATACATGATATATGCATCAGCCTTCCAACCTTAGTACTTAGTCTGGCCCATAGCGAGGAAGAGTCAATAATGCAAATAGGACATACATGATACATGCATCAGCCTTCCAACATTAGTACTTAGTCTGGCCCATAGCGAGGAAGAGTCAATAATGCAAATAGGACATACATGATATATGCATCAGCCTTCCAACCTTAGTACTTAGTCTGGCCCATAGTGAGGAAGAGTCAATAATGCAAATAGGACATACATGATACATGCATCAGCCTTCCAACATTAGTACTTAGTCTGGCCCATAGCGAGGAAGAGTCAATAATGCAAATAGGACATACATGATACATGCATCAGCCTTCTAACCTTAGTACTTAGTCTGGCCCATAGCGAGGAAGAGTCAATAATGCAAATAGGACATACATGATACATGCATCAGCCTTCCAACCTTAGTACTTAGTCTGGCCCATAGTGAGGAAGAGTCAATAATGCAAATAGGACATACATGATACATGCATCAGCCTTCCAACCTTAGTACTTAGTCTGGCCCATAGCGAGGAAGAGTCAATAATGCAAATAGGACATACATGATATATGCATCAGCATGTCCCTTTAACGTAACTCCTTGACTGCCAAACAAGACACACAACTGGCTTCCTTCATTGTTATGCAGTTACATATATTATATACAAAAATGAGAGTTTATTTGTATAAATGAAACAATAAACAGCTTAGAACAACTCACTTTGATCATCTGCGCCACATAGCTCTCAGGTCCGGTATATTCTGTCGGATCTTTGACTTTGACTAGAACTATGAAATACAAATAGTGCCACATACAATGTTCTGACATGATGTGCTCCTCAAATGAAACCGTTTTATTGTCAAACTTGTCTCTTTCCAGTCCTGTAAACACAAAGAAACCAGACTGAGATAACAGACACGGATAATGACTCACAGAAATGATTCACATGGATACAATCTGTTTCTTGCAGGTAATGACTCGGGCTGCCAGGGTATAAACTTTACTGATTGTCTCTGATACAAACATAGCCTCTTGCATTGCGCCAACTAGCCCTGTGACCTGCAAGCTCTCAATAAAATAAAACACTATTTATTAATACTCAACATTACCCATTAAAATTATTGTAAATAAAAACAACATTGTAATATATATTTATTATTCACTGTGCCTGCTTTTTCTGTAAATAACCTCTGAATATTATTTTAGTTCCTCACCCCTTGAATGTCTGGACTAACTCAACTGTACCTAAAGGGACATCAAATAGTAAACCAATGAGAGATATAATGATATATTGAAAGCAAAGATTAGCATGTGTGGAACATACTAGTGTTACAGTAATAAAATGGATTGTCCCTTTAACATTGTTATATTCCTCCCAGCCATTGTTTGCACACTTTATCTGTGACTTAATATACTCAGCCTAAGAGATTAGCTAATATGAAAACTATGTTTTAACATGTTGGCACCCATTACTTAAAGAGACAGTCTAGTCAAAATTAACCTTTCATGATTCAGATAGGGGATGCAATTTTAAACAACTTTCTAATTTACTTTTATAATCAACTTTGCTTTGTTCTCTTGGTATTCTTAGTTGAGAGCTAAACCCAGGTAGGCTCATATGCTAATTTCTAAGCCCTTGAAGGCCGCCTCTTATCTGAATGTATTTGACAGTTTTTCACAGCTAGAGAATACTAGTTCATGTGTGCCATATAGATAACACTGTGCTTATGATCCACTGAGTAATAACAGCAAAAGCTAATGTGCGCTGGTATTATACGTTAAGCGCAATGTGAACACTAGCTTGCTTTTCGTATTGATAAGAAGCATTGCGCTCACAAGAGTGCGCTTCCATAGGCTTCAATGGGAGCCTCATTCTGATGCCATCAGAGATGGCACAGAACCTAAGTTCTGAGAAGGAGCTAAGCCATGCAGCGATGGGCAGCAAATATAAATAGATATGTATATGACTATATACATATATATTTATATGTGTATATATATATAAGCATACACATATATATATTTACTGGGAACACACAGTTCCCATAGACCGCAATGTAAAGGCCCTTTTTTTTCTAACACCCCACTCCCGCCAACCCAAAATACTGCCCAGTGCAGTTATTTTATTAAAAAAACATAATTTATGCTTACCTGATAAATTCCTTTCTCCTGTAGTGTAGTCAGTCCACGGGTCATCCATTACTTATGGGATTATATCTCCTCCCTAACAGGAAGTGCAAGAGGATCACCCAAGCAGAGCTGCTATATAGCTCCTCCCCTCTACGTCATACCCAGTCATTCGACCGAAACCAAACGAGAAAGGAGAAACTATAGGGTGCAGTGGTGACTGGAGTTTAATTTAAAATTTAGACCTGCCGTAAAAACAGGGCGGGCCGTGGACTGACTACACTACAGGAGAAAGGAATTTATCAGGTAAGCATAAATTATGTTTTCTCCTGTTAAGTGTAGTCAGTCCACGGGTCATCCATTACTTATGGGATACCAATACCAAAGCTAAAAGTACACGGATGACGGGAGGGACAGGCAGGCTCTTTACACGGAAGGAACCACTGCCTGTAGAACCTTTCTCCCAAAAACAGCCTCCGAAGAAGCAAAAGTGTCAAATTTGTAAAATTTCGAAAAAGTGTGAAGCGAAGACCAAGTTGCAGCCTTGCAAATCTGTTCAACAGAGGCCTCATTTTTAAAGGCCCAAGTGGAAGCCACAGCTCTAGTAGAATGAGCTGTAATTCTTTCAGGAGGCTGCTGTCCAGCAGTCTCATAGGCTAAACGTATTATGCTACGAAGCCAGAAAGAGAGAGAGGTAGCCGAAGCTTTTTGACCTCTCCTCTGTTCAGAATAAACGACAAACAGGGAAGAAGTTTGGCAAAAATCTTTAGTTGCCTGTAAATAAAATTTCAGGGCACGGACGACGTCCAGATTGTGAAGAAGTCGTTCCTTCTTTGAAGAAGGGTTAGGGCACAATGATGGAACAACAATCTCTTGATTGATATTCCTGTTAGTGACTACCTTAGGTAAGAACCCAGGTTTAGTACGCAGAACTACCTTGTCTGAATGAAAAATCAGATAAGGAGAATCACAATGTAAGGCTGATAGCTCAGAGACTCTTCGAGCCGAGGAAATAGCCATTAAAAACAGAACTTTCCAAGATAACAGCTTGATATCAATGGAATGAAGGGGTTCAAACGGAACACCCTGCAGAACGATAAGAACTAAGTTTAAGCTCCACGGCGGAGCAACAGTCTTAAACACAGGCTTGATCCTGGCCAAAGCCTGACAAAAAGCCTGAACGTCTGGAACTTCTGACAGACGTTTGTGTAAAAGAATAGACAGAGCTGAGATCTGTCCCTTTAACAAACTAGCAGATAAACACTTTTCTAAACCTTCTTGTAGAAAAGACAATATCCTAGGAATCCTAACCTTACTCCATGAGTAACTCTTGGATTCACACCAATGTAAGTATTTACGCCATATTTTATGGTAAATTTTCCTGGTAACAGGTTTCCTAGCCTGTATTAAGGTATCAATCACTGACTCCGAGAATCCCCGCTTTGATAGAATCAAGCGTTCAATCTCCATGCAGTCAGCCTCAGAGAAATTAGATTTGGATGTTTGAAAGGACCCTGAATCAGAAGGTCCTGTCTCAGAGGTAGAGACCAAGGTGGACAGGACGACATGTCCACTAGATCTGCATACCAGGTCCTGCGTGGCCACGCAGGCGCTATTAGAATTATCGATGCTCTCTCCTGTTTGATCCTGGCAATCAATCGAGGAAGCATCGGGAAGGGTGGAAACACATAAGCCATGTTGAAAACCCAAGGTGCTGTCAGAGCATCTATCAGTACCGCTCCCGGGTCCCTGGACCTGGATCCGTAACAAGGGAGCTTGGCGTTCTGGCGAGACGCCATGAGATCCAGATCTGGTTTGCCCCAATGCTGAAGCAGTTGGGCAAATACCTCCGGATGAAGTTCCCACTCCCACGGATGAAAAGTCTGGCGACTTAGGAAATCCGCCTCCCAGTTCTCCACGCCTGGGATGTGGATCGCTGACAGGTGGCAAAAGTGAAACTCTGCCCAGCGAATTATCTTTGAGACTTCCATCATCGCTAGGGAACTCCTTGTCCCTCCCTGATGGTTGATGTAAGCCACAGTCGTGATGTTGTCCGACTGAAACCTGATGAACCTCAGAGTTGCTAACTGAGGCCAAGCCAGAAGGGCATTGAAAACTGCTCTTAATTCCAGAATGTTTATCGGAAGGAGTCTCTCCTCCTGAGTCCATGATCCCTGAGCCTTCAGGGAATTCCAGACAGCGCCCCAACCTAGCAGGCTGGCGTCTGTTGTTACAATCGTCCAATCTGGCCTGCTGAAGGGCATCCCCCTGGACAGATGTGGCCGAGAAAGCCACCATAGAAGAGAATCTCTGGTCTCTTGATCCAGATTTAGCATAGGGGACAAATCTGAGCAATCCCCATTCCACTGACTTAGCATGCACAATTGCAGTGGTCTGAGATGCAGGCGTGCAAAAGGAACTATGTCCATTGCCGCTACCATTAAGCCGATTACCTCCATGCATTGAGCCACTGACGGGTGTTGAATGGAATGAAGGACACGGCAAGCATTTAGAAGTTTTGTTAACCTGTCCTCTGTCAGGTAAATTTTCATTTCTACAGAATCTATAAGAGTCCCCAAGAAGGGAACTCTTGTGAGTGGCAATAGAGAACTCTTTTCTACGTTCACCTTCCACCCATGCGACCTTAGAAATGCCAGAACTAACTCTGTATGAGACTTGGCAGTCTGGAAACTTGACGCTTGTATCAGAATGTCGTCTAGGTACGGAGCTACTGATATTCCTCGCGGTCTTAGTACCGCCAGAAGAGAGCCCAGAACCTTTGTAAAGATTCTTGGAGCCGTAGCTAACCCGAAGGGAAGAGCTACAAACTGGTAATGCCTGTTTAGGAAGGCAAACCTTAGATACCGATAATGATCCTTGTGAATCGGTATGTGAAGGTAGGCGTCCTTTAAATCCACTGTGGTCATGTACTGACCCTTTTGGATCATAGGTAAGATTGTCCGAATAGTTTCCATTTTGAACGATGGAACTCTTAGGAATTTGTTTAGGATCTTTAAGTCCAAGATTGGTCTGAAGGTTCCCTTTTTTTTGGGAACCACAAACAGATTTGAGTAAAACCCTTGTCCGTGTTCCGACCGCGGAACTGGGTGGATCACTCCCATTAGTAAAAGGTCTTGTACACAGCGTAGAAACGCCTCTTTCTTTATCTGGTTTGCTGACAACCTTGAAAGATGAAATCTCCCTTTTGGAGGAGAAGCTTTGAAGTCCAGAAGATATCCCTGAGATATGATCTCTAACGCCCAGGGATCCTGGACATCTCTTGCCCAAGCCTGGGCGAAGAGAGAAAGTCTGCCCCCCACTAGATCCGTTTCCGGATCGGGGGCCCTCACTTCATGCTGTCTTAGGGGCAGCAGCAGGCTTTCTGGCCTGCTTGCCCTTGTTCCAGGACTGGTTAGGTTTCCAGCCCTGTCTGTAGCGAGCAACAGTTCCTTCCTGTTTTGGAGCGGAGGAAGTTGATGCTGCTCCTGCCTTGAAGTTACGAAAGGCACGAAAATTAGACTGTTTAGCCCTTGGTTTGGCTCTGTCTTGAGGCAGGGCATGGCCCTTACCTCCCGTAATGTCAGCGATAATTTCTTTCAAACCGGGCCCGAATAATGTCTGCCCTTTGAAAGGTATGTTAAGCAATTTAGATTTAGAAGTCACATCGGCTGACCAGGATTTAAGCCACAGCGCTCTGCGAGCTTGAATGGCGAATCCGGAGTTCTTAGCCGTAAGCTTAGTTAAGTGTACTACGGCATCAGAAATAAATGAATTAGCTAGCTTAAGGACTTTAAGCTTGTCTGTAATCTCATCCAATGGAGCTGAGCTAATGGTCTCTTCCAGAGACTCAAACCAGAATGCCGCCGCAGCCGTGACAGGCGCAATGCATGCAAGGGGTTGTAATATAAAACCTTGTTGAACAAACATTTTCTTAAGGTAACCCTCTAACTTTTTATCCATTGGATCTGAAAAAGCACAGCTATCCTCCACCGGGATAGTGGTGCGCTTAGCTAGAGTAGAAACTGCTCCCTCCACCTTAGGGACCGTCTGCCATAAGTCCCGTGTGGTGGCGTCTATTGGAAACATTTTTCTAAATATAGGAGGGGGTGAAAAAGGCACACCGGGTCTATCCCACTCCTTGTTAACAATTTCTGTAAGCCTTTTAGGTATAGGAAAAATGTCAGTACACGTCGGTACCGCAAAATATTTATCCAGCCTACATATTTTCTCTGGAATTGCAACCGTGTTACAATCATTCAAAGCCGCTAATACCTCCCCTAGTAATACACGGAGGTTCTCAAGCTTAAATTTAAAATTTGAAATGTCTGAATCCAGTTTACTTGGATCAGATCCGTCACCCACAGAATGAAGCTCTCCGTCCTCATGTTCTGCAAATTGTGACGCAGTATCAAACATGGCTCTATTATTATCAGCGCACTCAGTTCTTACCCCAGAGTGATCGCGTTTACCCCTAAATTCTGGCAATTTAGATAGTACTTCAGTCATAACATTAGCCATGTCTTGCAAAGTGATTTGTATGGGCCGCCCTGATGTACTTGGCGCCACAATATCACGCACCTCCTGAGCGGGAGACGAAGGTACTGACACGTGAGGATAGTTAGTCGGCATAACTTCCCCCTCGTTGTCTGGTGAAATTTTCTTTACATGTACAGATTGGCTTTTATTTAAAGTAGCATCAATGCAATTAGTACACAAATTTCTATTGGGCTCCACATTGGCCTTTAAACATATTGCACAAAGAGATTCATCTGTGTCAGACATGTTTAAACAAACTAGCAATGAGACTAGCAAGCTTGGAAAATACTTTTCAAATAAATTTACAAGCAATATAAAAAACGTTACTGTGCCTTTAAGAAGCACAAAAAAACTGTCACAGTTGAAATAACAATGAACCAAATTAGTTATAGCAACCAAATTTTCACAGTAAATGCATTAAGTTAGCAAAGGATTGCACCCACTAGCAAATGGATGATTAACCCCTTAGTACCCAAAAACGGATAACAATTTAATATAAACGTTTTTATCACAGTCAAAACACAGTCTCACAGGTCTGCTGTGAGTGATTACCTCCCTCAAAACTAGTTTTGGAGACCCCAGGGCTCCGTAGAGACGTCCTGGATCATGGAGGAAGAAATAGGAAGACTGTGACTGAATTTTTACTGCGCAATAAAGCGCTAAAATAGGCCCCTCTCACTCATATTACAACAGTGGGGAAGCTCAGTAAACTGATTTTATTCATAAACAAACGACAGCCATGTGGTAAAAATCATGCCCATAAAGTTTTATCACCAAGTACCTCAAGAAAAAACGATTAACATGCCAGTAAACGTTTAAAAATAAAATTATGAAATGTTATTAATAAGTCTGCTGCTAGTCGCTTTCACTGCAGTGGAGGCTCAAATATAATTTAAATGTATACAGTATTTTCTTCGTGAAGTTCCATTCCCCAGAAATACCTCAGTGTAAACATACATACATATCAGCCTGATACCAGTCGCTACTACTGCATTTAAGGCTGCACTTACATTACGTCGGTATTAGCAGTATTTTCTCAGTCAATTCCATTCCTTAGAAAATAATATACTGAAACATACCTCCTTGCAGGTGAACCCTGCCTGCTGTCCCCTGTTCTGAAGTTACCTCACTCCTCAGAATGGCCGAGAACAGCAAATGGATCTTAGTTACGACCGCTAAGATCATACACAAACTCAGGTAGATTCTTCTTCTAATGCTGCCTGAGAAAAAACAACACACTCCGGTGCTGTTTAAAATATCAAACTTTTGATTGAAGAAAAATAAAAACTAAGTTTACCAACCACAGTCCTCTCACACGTCCTATCTATTAGTTAGGTGCAAGAGAATGACTGGGTATGACGTAGAGGGGAGGAGCTATATAGCAGCTCTGCTTGGGTGATCCTCTTGCACTTCCTGTTAGGGAGGAGATATAATCCCATAAGTAATGGATGACCCGTGGACTGACTACACTTAACAGGAGAAATAAAAATGCTACAATTGATGCTATAGAAACAAGGGTGTAATAAACCCCACCCAAATCAATCACAGTTCCTCATAATTTCATCTCCTGAGTTTTTATTTTGTTTCAGTAGTTTTTAGATGCAACACCAAGTTACTGAGTTATGTGCACTTAACGGAGTGAATTAACCCTGTGCAGAAAGTAATGGTAGCTACATACATTAGACTCAAGTAAATAACTTGTTTCATTTACTGCAGCTAAGAATAAAAATAATATTTGTAAAATAAATTAATTGGTTGAACTATTGTGCCCTGACTGTTCTATTGAGAGAATGTGGGATCTCCAGGACCTACCACAAATGAAACAGGTTGTTTTCAATATTTCTTCTTTTTTCTGTTTTTCACTTCTGAGGTCGGCAAATGTGTCTATGATGACTCCAAAAATCAGATTCAGAACAATGATAATGACAATAAAATAGAAGAGAAGGTCATACACAACTCTGGCGGCAAACAACGGCTCCTAAAAAAAGGAAAACAACTCCATAAAGTATGGCAGTCTAAGCTGTCCGTCTGTCTGTGTCTGTCTATCAGTCTGTGCCTATATTTTTGTCTGTCTATCTATCAATCATTATCTATCTACCTGTCTGTCTACCTATCAGTCTGTGTCTATCTCTTTGTCTATCTATCAATTATCTATCTACCTGTCTACCTATCAGTCTGTGTCTATCTTTTTGTCTGTCTATCTATCAATCATTATCTATCTACCTGTCTGTCTACCTATCAGTCTGTGTCTATCTCTTTGTCTATCTATCAATTATCTATCTACCTGTCTGTCTACCTATCAGTCTGTGTCTATCTCTTTGTCTATCTATCAATTATCTATCTACCTGTCTGTCTACCTATCAGTCTGCGTCTATCTCTTTGTCTATCCATCAATTATCTATCTACCTGTCTGTCTACCTATCAGTCTGTGTCTATCTCTTTGTCTATCTATCAATTATCTATCTACCTGTCTGTCTACCTATCAGTCTGCGTCTATCTCTTTGTCTATCCATCAATTATCTATCTACCTGTCTGTCTACCTATCAGTCTGTGTCTATCTTTCTTTCTTTATATCTATCTATCTCCATTAAGTATGACAGTCTCATCTATCTATCTATCTATCTATCTATCTATCTATCTATCTATCTATCTGTCTGTCTGTCTCTGCAGAAAGATTTGAGAGCTTAAAGGGATATGAAAACTCAAAATTTTCTTTTGTGTTTCAGACATAGTATACATACGATTTAAAAAAGAAAAGTTTCCAATTTACTTATCAAATTTGCTTATTTCCCATGATATTCTTTGTTGAAGAGATACCTAGGCAACCCTGTGGCCCAGAACCTGCATATAACCATAAGTGACTTTGGTCAGATTGTTAATGTGTTATGTTCAAAGCGCCTCAGGTGGGCGAGGTGTCAAAGGGGGTGGTGAAATGTAAAGAGCAAGTTTAATTACAAACCTGTTGGTTCACAGATACAAATGTAGTTAAAATACAGTAAAATACAATAAAATGTGGATCCACAATCTCACAAATTAAACAATAAATTAAAATCTATTAGAACGCTGCAATGTTTATATGTAGTGAAGAATGAGACCCCAATTGGTAAAAAGGAGACCTATGCTGGATGATTTGCAAGTATTAGTTAGTAAAGTTGTGCTGATAGTGTAAAGTTGTACTGATAGTGTAAAGTTGTGCTGATAGTGTGAAGTTGTGCTGATAGTGTAAAGTTGTGCTGATAGTGTGAAGTTGTGTTGATAGTGTGAAGTTGTGTTGATAGTGTAAAGTTGTGCTGATAGTGTGAAGTTGTGCTGATAGTGTAAAGTTGTGCTGATAGTGTGAAGTTGTGCTGATAGTGTAAAGTTGTGCTGATAGTGTGAAGTTGTGCTGATAGTGTGAAGTTGTGCTGATAGTGTGAAGTTATGCTATGTATGCACCTCTACATGATATCGAAAAGAATTGGTGTTAATTGTCTTTGAGTTTGATCGATCAGTGTGAAACAATATGTGATATATTTGTGGAACACAGCAAAAATGCAAATCTGAAAGTGAAAATGGAGACAAGAGGATGGGAAATAGTGCTGCACTTGAAACAAATATGTTGGAAAATACAAAATAGAAGCATTGTGTGAAAAATGTGTAAAAATATGTAAAAAAAAGTAATAATAAAAAATGGAAAAAAGAACAAAATCAGTGATTGTAATCCAAAAGACTAGTGTCCTGCACTTAGTCTGGGTAAAAAAAGAAAATTTATGCTTACCTGATAAATTTGTTTCTTTTTAGACACGATGAGTCCACAGATTTCCTCCTTACTTGTGGGATTACGCCTCCTGGTCAGCAGGCGGAGACAAAGAGCACCACAGCAGAGCTGTATATATAGCTCCTCCCTTCCCTCCCACTCCAGTCATTCGACCGAAGTTAGGAAGAGAAAGGAAAAGCCAAGGTGCAGAGGTGACTAAAGTTTAACAAAAAAAAAGAAAAACCTGTCTCATAGAAACAGGGCGGGCCGTGGACTCATCGTGTCTAAAAAGAAACAAATTTATCAGGTAAGCATAAATTTTCTTTTCTTTTTAAAGACACGATGAGTCCATGGATTTCATCCTTACTTGTGGGATACAATACCAAAGCTATAGTACACAGATGAAAAGGGAGGGACAAGACAGGGAACCTAAACGGAAGGCACCACTGCTTGAAGGATATTTCTCCCAAAAACAGCCTCAGCCGAGGCAAAAGCATCAAATTTGTAGAATTTAGAAAAAGTGTGAAGCGAAGACCAAGTTGCAGCCTTGCAAATCTTTTCAACAGAAGCATCATTTTTGAATGCCCATGAGGAAGCCACAGCCCTAGTGGAATGAGCCGTAATTAGTTCAGGAGGCTGCTGTCCAGCAGTCTCATATGCAAAACGGATGATACTTCTCAGCCAAAAAGAAAGAGAGGTAGCCGTAGCTTTCTGACCCCTACGTTTCCCTGAGAAAATGACAAACAAAGAAGACGATTGTCGAAAATCCTTAGTCGCTTGTAAGTAGAACTTTAAAGCACGGACTACGACTAAATTATGTAACAATCTCCTGATTGATATTCTTGTTTGAAACAACTTTAGGAAAAAAACCATGGATCAATAAGGTCCAACTCCGGCCGACCCCATCTGAGAATCAGGGTTGAAAATATATCCAAATTGAGTTCCCAATCAAAAACTCTGTACATCCCCAGCGTCTCGCCCACAGCACCACCAATATAGGTCTATTAGTTCAGGAAGAGCCCTATCAAGTTACGGTCTGACGTGACACTTGAAAGCTCCTTCCACCTTTCGAAAGTCAGAGTACTGAGGGAAACCCTTAATAAACGTTTATGACTCCTCTTGGTAGAAAGGAAAATATACAGTCTTTTCTGAGCTATCTCATGTCCCAGAGAAATAACAGACTGCACATACCTCTATGCTGAGCGACAGCATGACAAGTCCCACAGGATCCAGAAGTCTTCTCCCTCCTGTCAATCTGTGGAGACATACAGGGCCATATTTAACATCTGCTAAGACCATCATCAGAAGGGCAGCACTCAGTATGGGAGGCGCAGTGAGAATTAAGTCCCACCAGTTCCCATTACTTTAAAGCCACCTGTAGCTCTACTCTAGAGGCTGACAAGGAATACGGCTACACCCTTAATAAAATAGCACTCACTGGTACCATTTTAAAATAACAAACTCTTGATAGAAGAGTCTTAAACTAACACCTCACTTTACCTCTTCTTATCACTAACACAGGCAAAGAGAATGACTGGAGTGTGAGGGAAGGGAGGAGCTATATATACAGCTCTGCTGTGGTGCTCTTTGCCTCCTCCTGCTGACCAGGAGGCGTAATCCCACAAGTAAGGATGAAATCTGTGGACTCAAACTCCACACAAACTATTTTTATTTTTTACCAAGACTAAGTGCAGGACACTAGTCTTTTGGATTACAATCACTGACTTTGTTCTTTTTTCCATTTTTTATTATTCCTTTTTTTTTTTACATATTTTTACACATTTTTCACACAATTCTTCTATTTTGTATTTTCCAACATATTTGTTTCAAGTGCAGCACTATTTCCCATCCTCTTGTCCCATTTTCACTTTCAGATTTGCATTTTTGCTGTGTTCCACAAATATATCACATATTGTTTCACACTGATCGATCAAACTCAAAGACAATCAACACCAATTCTTTTCGATATCATTTAGAGGTGCCTACATAGCATAACTTCACACTATCAGCACAACTTTACACTATCAGCACAACTTTACACTATCAGCACGACTTTACACTATCAGCACGACTTCACACTATCAGCACGACTTTACACTATCAGCACAACTTTACACTATCAGCACAACTTCACACTATCAGCACAACTTTACACTATCAGCACAACTTTACACTATCAGCACAACTTCACACTATCAGCACAACTTTAAGATCTAATACTTGCAAATCATCCAGCATAGGTCTCCTTTTTACCAATTGGAGTCTCATTCTTCACTACATATAAACATTGCAGCGTTCTAATAGATTTTAATTTATTGTTTAATTTGTGAGATTGTGGATCCACATTTTATTGTATTTTACTGTATTTTAACTACATTTGTATTCATCACTGTTATGATTTCAATCCATCTGTGAACCAACAGGTTTGTAATTAAACTTGCTTTTTACATTTCACCACCCCCTTTGACACCTCGCCCACCTGAGGCGCTTTGAACATAATATATTCTTTATTACATCTCTTTAGTCTAGCTAGTCAGCCTCTGTTCAGAGCCATAGGTGTTTCCTGTCTTTTGGCGCTACATCTGACCAACACACATTTAGAGCCATAGGTGTTTCCTGTCTTTTGGCGCTACATCTGACCAACACACATTCTTACATCTTTTGAGGGTTTCCGCAGTACGTCTCCTACTCCACCTCCGTTCCGCAAACCCTGGTTCAGCACGGTGACTATGCACATGAGCAGCGTATCACAGGCTCTCTCTATACCGTCCTCATTAGAATCCTCGTCTGTAACAACAAATAATCACTATAGCACCTATAGGATGTGCTTACAAACTAATACATGAAGGTTTTTTTTCTTTATTACAGTAACCTACTATAAGGAGCAAATCTAACAAAAGAACAGATTTATTTAGACAAAAAAGAAAATAAAATTGCTTTAAACGTTTCTCCCTATTCCCTTATGCAATTATGTCTATGCATCTGGTGTTTATGAAACTTATTGCACTCAGTGTCTGATGTTCATTCACAAAGACAGACAGATTTGCTTATTTTTGTACTAGACAAAGGGGCCTATTTATTATAGTGCGAGCGGACATGATCTGATATAGCGGATCATGTCTGCTGCACATCGATAAATGCCGACAGCATACGCTCTCAGCATTTATCATTGCGCCAACAGTTCTGGTGAACTGCTGGTGCAATACCGCCCCCCTGCAGATTGGCGGCCAATCGGCCGCTAGCAGGGGGTGTCAATCAACCCAATCGTATTCGATCGGGTTGATTTCAGTCTGCTGCCTCGGAGCAGGCAGACAGGTTATGGAGCAGGGGTCTTTAGAGCATCAAGCTCCATACGGACCTTGATAAATATGCCCCAAAGAGTTTTGTGTGGAGGAAAGAACAGGAAAAGTAGTTCCAGGGACTTTACAAACTGAGTATCTGCAAGAAATGTGCGTATCCCATTAATATATAAAGAATTCTAACTTTTCTGTATGAATTGTGTATAGTAATCATTAAGAGCTAACTGAAACAAGCTGGTGAACTGAGACAATCAACTAAATATAATTAAACACTCTTGGTTTTGTATAAAAAAACTAAATTTACACTTACCTGAAAAATGTCTTTTTTTTCTGGATATGGTAAGTCCACGGCTTCATCAATTACTGTTGGGAATATCACTCCTGGCCAGCAGGAGGAGGCAAAGAACACCACAGTCAAACTGTTAAATATCACTTCCTTTCCCACAACCCCCAGTCATTCGACTGAAAGGAAATGGAGAAAAAAGAAGACATGGTGTAGAGGTGCCTGAGGTTAAGTAAATAATAACTGTCTTGAAATAAAGGGCGGGACAGAGGACTCACCATATCCGAAAAGAAATACATTTATCAAGTAAGCATAAATTTTGTTTTCTTTCCTAAGATATGGTGAGTCCACGGCTTCATCAATTACTGTTGGGAACCAATACCCAAGCTAGATGACACAGATGAATAGGGAGGGACAAGACAGCTAGACCTAAACAGAAGGCAACAGCTCTTGAAAAAACTGTCCTCCAGAAGAAACCTCGGCCGAGGCCAAAATATCAAATTGATAAAATAAGGAAAAATATGAAATAAAGACCAAGTTGCAGCCCTGCAAAACTGATCCACAGAAGTTTCATCTTTAAAAGCTCAAGAAAAAGAGACAGTCCTCGAGGAATGAACCATAATTCTCTCCGGAAAAGCAAACGAGTTTAACTTCTCAACCAGAGCAAAAGAAAATAAACAAAAACAGATCAGAAGACTGGCAAAAACCCTAAGCACCAGTAGAAAAAATATTTAAAAAAAACGCACAAATTCAAGGTTGTGCACACACATTCCTTATGAGAATAAGGATGAAAACACAGAGAGGGAACTACAATTCCCAAACAAATTTCAACTCGAAACCGCTTAGGATGAAGAACCGCCTTATCCAAAATAAGATAAAGCGAATCATACTGCAAGCCGAGAGTACCTAAACTCTCTGAGCAGAAGAAATTTTCCAAGAGAAAATTTTAGAAAATCTATGGAATGCTATGGCTCAAACTGAGCCTGCTGCAAAACCTCAAAAACAAGGTAAAAACTCCAAGAGGAGCAACCAACTTAAACACAGGCCTGACACTAACCAGGGCCTGACAAAAGGATTACACATCTGGCACCTTCTCCAGACATTTGTGTAAAACAAAGAACAATGCAGAAACCTGCAGAAAACAGATTTAGAAAAACGCCCTCAAGACCAACCCGGAAAAAGGACAAAAACCCTAGTAATCCTTACCCTACTTCCAAGAGTAGTCCTGGGATTTCCACCAATAAGGAAATTTACACTATACCTTATGGTAAAAGCTACCAGTAATAGGCTTGCGAGCCTGAATCATTGTCTCAATTACCGATTCAGAAAATCCACGCTTAGACAGAACTAAGCATTCAATCTCCAAGCAGAAAGCTTCAGAGAGACAAAGTTGGATGAAGGAATGGACCCCGAATTAGAAGGTCCTTCCAGAGGAACAGCCACCAAGGTGGAAGAGATACATCCCTGCTAGGTTTGCATACCAGATCCTGCGAGACTATGCAGGAACTATTTTAAAAAAAATGATGCTCACTCCTATTCAATATGAGCAAAGACTTATGGAAGGCGAGCAAACTGAGGGACAGAGATGCTAGACTGAAAACCCAAGGAACCGCCAGGGAATTTAACAGAGCAGCCTGCTGATCTCTTGACCTTTAAACCCAACTAGGAATTTTGTCGAACTGCCATCCCCAACTCTAGCACCCCCCATTTGAGGGTTAACCTGGAGAACAGCACCGGGAGAAACACCCACTCCTCAGGATGAAAATTCTAAATGCTCAAGTAGTCTGCTCCCAGTATCCACTCCTGAAAGTTGAATCGTGGATAGACAACAAATGTGAGCGTCTGCCCACCAAAACAATCCACGCCAATCATGGCTAATGAACTCCAGGTTCCACCCAGGCGGTTGATGTAAACAACCCAGATGAAATTGTCCAACTAGAATCTGAAAAAATGGCTAAGACAACTGAGACCAAACCATCAGAGCATTGTAGATTGTTCTCAACTCCAAGATGGTTATGGGAGAAGCAGACTCTCCCCCAATCCATAATCACCAACCCAACAAGCTGGCGTCAGAGGCCATTTTTACTCAAGAAGGTCTCTGGAAGCATGTGGCCCGAGACCGAAGCTCCCACAGAACAAATATAAATCTATCCTCCGAGACAAAACCACATGATCTCCGTACCACTATCTGATCATACAGAATAGCAGACTGTCAGATGGAATCTAGCTCAGAGATGATGTCCAAAGAAGTAACCATCAGACCAATTACCTCCATACATTGAGCCACTGAATGGCCAAACAGTAGAGAGCAGAGAGAGGCAAGAAGAAAGAAACCTTGATTTCCTGACCTCTGTCAAAAATACGTTCTGAGATAGGTAAACTAATATGGTCCCTAAGAAAACTACCCCTGTAGCTGGAACAAGGGAACTCATTTTCAGATGCACTTCCCATCCGTGGGAATGAAGCAAAGACAACAAGATCCCTGAATGAGAGCTTGCTTGTCAAAAAGATGGCGCCTGAACCATTATGTCATCCAGGAAGGGCACCACAGCAATTCCCCGAAACCTGATCACTGCCAAGATAGCCCCCTTATGGTCACATCAAAATGACCCTTTAGTACCAAAGAAAAAATGGAACCACTGGTTTCCATTGTGAAGGACGGTACCCTGAGAAACTTGTTGAGACACTTTAGGTCTACCATAGGATGAATAATTCCCTCTTTTTCGGGAACCATGAACAGGAATGATTAGAACCCTAGACCCTGTTCCCTTACAGGAACTGGAACTATCACTCACAGGTAAAAGAGGTCCCAAACAGACTTCAAAAATGTCTCACTGTTATCTGGAAAGAAACAAAAGAAAAAGTGACAGTATACTAGCACTCTTGCAAATATCAATTAGAAATATGTAGAGTGACAAGGAGGGTCACCTTGAATCAGGTTAAAATATAACTTTTATTCTATCCAGTTAATATATACATATAAATGTATAGTGTAAATATGTATAAATGAGTGTGTCTTAAAACTAAGATTAAAATTGTATATAAGGGACAAATATCCACCAAAAACATATAATAATCTATAGTTCTAAGCCCCACACAGTTTCAATGCAAACTAACATTCGGTCAATTCTGCAGTAAGTTATCTACAAAGGGGATAGACCCCATCAACAAATTTAACTCAATAAATGCAGTGAAGAGCAGGAGTAAGCATCGGTCTGTGTGGGTGCCAGTAAGCCCAATTGTAGGCCCAAGCAAAAGCACAATAAATTACAGCTATATAAGTGGATATAGTCCCCTAAACACGCCTGATGCGCATTTTGCCGTTATCACGGCTTCCTCAAAGGCTAACCCGATCTGGGTTTGTCTCCTAGCCTTTAAATGAAACATGAACCAATCACAGTGGAGTGTGACTACACACCCACTGGTTCAACCTATCAGATTGGTTGGCTCCCATTGGTTAGAAGCCGTCATGTGATCGCAATGTCATCCTGTTAAAATAAACACATTATCTGCGATCAAAGTCGGGGTATATAAGAAATACTGTATTTCGATCATACTGTCAAGCCGAACATCGTTTATTAATGGCCCATGTTATTGATGTCTCTCAATTAATTAGACAATTCAGCCCAACAATACTAATGATTAAACTACAGTGACAAGGTGCCACACAAACTGTCATGTTACGTTGTGTGTCTAATCCGGGTTGGTACTAAAACCAATCAGAGTGAAGCATGCGTACACACCTACTAGTATAACCTATATGATAACATCATCATTCTGATTCTGATAATGATTCCTCTGGTTCAGAGGATTCTGTTTCAGAGGTTGATGCTGATAAATCTTCATATTTGTTCAAAATGGAATTTACTGTTACTAAACATCTTTCGTTACAAACCCAAGTTATTACAATATTTCCCTGAGTAAGACCATCTGTGCAAACGTATTAGGTTAAACTGTACAGTGATTATCGAGTTGATTTGTGTTAGTGTCACGCATCATACAAAAAATGTATGCGGTTAATCAAAAATATATATGTCATAGCAAATCTCCCCAACACTGATGATGGTGCTGCAGTGATTGGATATCACACAAACCATTATAATACAATATGCAGTATATTTAAAATCTCCGCGATCATGCACACAAGATGCCACAAATTAACATCATATTGTCCTACTAAAACTCCTTTCCCTACAAATCCAAGTTATTATTATATTGCCCTGAGTGGGACATCTGTCAAAAATGTATTAGGCTAAACTGTGTAGCAATTATCAAGGTGACTTGTGTTAGTATCACGCATCATGCACAAACTTATGCGGGTAATAAAGAATATATATGTCATAACAGATCTACCTAGCAATAATAGTTGTGCTGCAGTGATTATTATCTATTATCTAATTTGCTCAATTCTGTAGATATCCTTTGTTGAAGAAATAGCAATGTACATGTGTGAGCCAATCACACAAGGCCTTTATGTGCAGCAACCAATCAGCAGCTACTGAGCATATCTAGATATGCTTTTCAGCAAGTGATATCAAGAGAATGAAGCAAATTAGATAATAGAAGTAAATTAGAAAGTTGTTTAAAATGACATGCTCTGGTATTTAGAAGAGGGCACCTGGTGGAGGAGGAGCAAGGTCCTGATTGCTGAGCTTCCCTCCAGTCTCACAGCACCTGGCGGCAGGAATTTCGCGCCTCCCCACTACCTGGGGCTGCTACCTGGACAGGTTCTATCAACTCCTCCGGTGCCCTGCAGTGGAAATCCAACCCACTGCCTTGCTGCAGAACAGACACATAACCTGCTTATATCTACACTACTGAACTGCCAATAGCAAACAGAAAATATACCCCTCTTTGGGGACTACCTGATAAGAGTGAAATATAAGGGGAAAAAGTAAAGTAAAGGGTTCCAAACATTTGAATTCTCCCCTGCTCCAGCCTTCGCTACACGGACTTGGCAATATTCTGCCGGAACTAAAAGACCCCCCTCCCCTCCGCACCCGTCTCGACTTCAAAACTTGCCTTGCTGTACCTGCCGGTTTCTTGAGAGAGACAGGAAGACCACGGACTGTTTGAACAGGTACCTCTGCCCCGGTGGACCTAGCGGTACGTATGCTGCCCCCTCCCCCACCGAAGTTGCGTGGGAGGAGGCATTGAGAGTCTCGCTGGATAACAAGATCAGCGAGAGATACGAGACGGATTACCGCAGCTCCCCTGCCTCTGTCCTCCTCCCACCGGTGCTGCGTGAGAGGGGTGCGGGATACGCTGTCAGCGCAAAGAATCCTTGGACACCGGGTTGTCTATAAGGTGGCTTCCAGAGTACCTGCTCCTTACCGGCACCGCTGCAACTATTCCGGCTCTTTAAACTTCAATAGAGGGATGACGGGTGTGCGGAGGCGAGGGTAAGTTTCACTGTGCAGCTGTGTCCAGACGGCGAAACTAATTCCTAATTAAATTGTGAACATTGGTCGCATAGTCAGGCTTAACCTTAGGAACACCTTATCCTCAAGCTGTAAATGACTGCTCATATAAACCAATATACGAAAGGGGAAACAGAAGAGGAGTACTTACTTACTTAATAGCCTACATAATTCAAGGAAGCAAGGAAGTGAAATATCGGAAGGCTTAATATAGCAATAACATTTTATATGTCCTGTTTCTCCCTGCTTACAAGCTCATACTGTGGAAAACTGAGACTTTGGATAAAATAAAACCCTCTTTCCTTATGGGATTTATCAGAAGACTAATGCTTTGAAAGAGACATTTGTCAAGAGTATTTTCTTTTTTTTTTTCTTTCTTCCTCTTCCTAGAAGTGTGGAAGTTGACTCTTCCCCTTAGAGGGAAGGGAGAGGGAGGAAGGGGAAAGGAATAATGGTTAAATTTCAATTGTAACTAAAATAATAATAGGTTCTATGAGTTTGGTTTTCTTTGGCTGCATTTATATATTTTATTTCTGTTAAGTTAGTAATTATGATTGCTGATGTGATTTACATTTACAATACTAACTATTAAAACCAATGCTTAATTGCCTTGGGCCCTTATAGTACCTCCTAGAAATTATATAAATACCTATTTTTTGAAGTTAGATTTGGGTACTAAAATCTCGCCCCAAAGCCTAGTTATCTACCTATTAGAACAGAGCTCTTGTTATTGTATTCATCTTTGCATTTATTCTTACAGAAAGTAGGGAGAACATTTGGTACATATTTACTTATTTTGCAAATTTTGGTCATCTCTTTTTTCCCTTTTTTTTTTTTTTTTTTTTTTTTTTTTCTCTCTTTTGAGGAGAAGGGAGGAAAAGAAATGTGCTCATAACCCTATACCCTACATTTATAGTTATATCTTAACCTTAAACTCTACAAATAAGTGGAGATAACTTGCATTACTTTCTCACTATTTGAGTTATTTAAAAATTCTCGCTTTACTGTTATTTAGCTTTTTCTTAACCCAGGGAGTTGGGAGGAATATTTCCCTGCTGCCGTAATAAACTCACTCTATCACTACTCACGATAATCTCAATTTCCCACATAAACTATCAATAATTAACCTTTTCACTATAAACTCACTTAGATTATCTTTTTTGTTGTTTTCTTCTTTGCAAGTGCACCCCCCGGGCTCTTGCAGCCCCCTCATACTGGGTCTTCACTTTCCCCACTGGTACACTATCACTCCCCCCCAATATTAATTTTTTTTACCACACATTCACTTTCACTATCCCCTCCCCCCCCCTTTTTTTTTTTTTTTCTCCTCCCCGATTCAACACCTTATAAATCACAATCACACGGTATATGGATAAATATCTTTCCAACTCCCCAAAATATACTTCCCCAAATATGACAGGAAGGCATAGAGATCGAAAAATTAAGAATCCACCAGAACCAGGTATCGAACAAACAAGTCTTATAAATTTAGCAATAATGCCAGAAAACCCTAACATGCAGACATTAGTGACCAATATTGCTGAAGCACTTACTCCTAATTTTGAAACCCTCAAAACCGAAATTAAGAATGATATCTCCTCCTTAACCCAAGAGGTGCGGCAATTTTCAAACAGACTCCAAGAAGTAGAACAGAGAGTATCGGATCTGGAAGATCAAACAATTATTCATAATTCCAAAATTGAGAATGCTGATAAAAAACTACAAAAAATCATGAATAGACTAGAGGACCTTGAAAACCGTTCACGACGGAATAACCTTAGAATAATTGGTCTGCCTGAAACTAAACAATTTTAAAACCTTGATACTTTCATATCCGATACTCTCACTAAAGCTTTAAAAATTCCCTCCTCATACCCCCCGATGATAGTAGAGCGAGCCCACAGGATAGGCCCCCCTCGATCAGAAGGTAATAACAGTAGCAGAAATCGGCCGGTTATAGCCAGACTCCTTAATTACAAGGATAAAGACCTTTTGTTACAGTATTCACGAAAGAATCAACCGATTATGATAGAGGGCAATAAAATTATGATTTTCCAAGACTTTTCGGCAGACACTGCTTTAAAAAGAAGGGAATTATCCCCGATTTGTTCAAAATTTATACAACAAGGGTATAGGGCGGTTCTGATTTACCCCTCAAAATTGAAAGTGATATTGAATGGAACAACACATATTACTGAAGATGTTCAAATAGCTGAAAACCTTCTTAAGTCTCTTGCTGGTTAGACATAGGGACAAATTATGATTAACGACTTTACACATGTGGCTCCATGCTGTTTTTTTCTCTTTTATATGGTATTAATTCTAGAAGCAGGTTATGGCGATGGTAATCCTGGGGGAAAATGGGACCCCTCCCCTCCCCCAACCCCCCCCCCCTCCCCCTTTTTTTGTTTCTTCCTTTTTTTTTTTTTTTTTTTTTTTTTTTGTTGTTTCTTTTTCTTTTTTTACCTTTCCTATATATGTTAGAGAAAAATGACACAAAATTCGGAAAAATTTAAAATTGTATCATGGAACGTAGGGGGAATTTCTTCCCCTATTAAACGCAAAGCAATTCTGGCACACCTACGAAAAACTCAGACGGATATTGGTCTATTACAGGAAACTCACTTAAACTTAGAGGAATCACTAAAATTAAAATCATCTTGGGTAAGAGAAGTTTTTATAGCCCCGAGTGTAGGAAAGAAGAGAGGAGTAGCAATACTCATAGGCAAAAAACTCCAAGTGGAGATTCTGGACTCTGAGGCCGATTCTGGGGGGAGGTATGTCCTGGTTAAGGTGAAAATAGGTCAGGCAAAATATACAATTTGCAATGTCTATGGGCCAAACAAAATTGATCCTGAATTTTGGGACGTATTACAAACAAAGCTCCTTCTGAGAACTGAAGGACATCTAATTGTGGGGGGGGACTTTAATATGGCCCCCCAATGTCCCATAGACAGACTTAGGAAAAACACTAAATGTTTGAAACAGAAAAAAGATAATCTTGAGCGCAAAATAATCAATAATATTAAACAGACCCTCTCTCTGCGCGATATTTGGAGATATCAGAACCCTGACACTCAGGACTTTACCTGCCTATCTAAGGCGCACAAAACATTGTCTAGGATTGACCTGTTTCTAATCGGGGATCACCTAAGTCCTATAACAGTTAAGTCCGAGATAACGCCTATCTTCTTATCGGATCATGGGCCTATTACCCTCGAATTTAATATTACCCAACAGAGTTCAAAGAATCATCGATTCTTTTTTCCTTACCACTTTTACAATGATTTCAAATTTAAAGAATGGCTTAAGAACAAATTCAATGAATACGCTCAATTTAATAACAATTACGTTGAACGCTCTGATATTTTCTGGGAAACTGCTAAAGCAGTTCTCAGAGGAGAAATTATGGCATACTCGGCGATCCAAAATAAAAGAAGGAGGGCAAGAGAAAGGGAAGTTTGTAACTCATTGATTAATTCCTACAATCATTACCTACTAGATGGAACGCCCTTCAATTGGGCAAGATACGTACGAGCTAAGGCAGCAAGAGATACCTTTTATCTAACACAGGCAACAAACACTGAGCTTAGGATGCAAGCCAAATTGCATAAATTTGGTAATAAGTCTGGCAAAATGTTAAATAGATTAATTAAAAATGAGAATAAAAAACTTCATATTAACAGAATTCAACATAATGGGAAATCTTTAATTAACCCAGAAGAAATATCTAGGGTATTTTACCAGTATTTTCAACAACTGTACACTAGTAAAGAATTTGATATAAACAAAGCGACAGATTTCTGTAGCAAAATCAACTTTCCTACGGCCACTCCTGAGGAGATTGCCAGACTCAATGCACCTATCTCACTAGAAGAAATTGGAATAATAGTCACCAAACTTCCCATAAGTAAGGCAGCTGGCCCGGATGGATTGCCCAACGAGTTTTATAAAATTCTAATACCAGTGATAGCGCCATATCTGGGCAACCTTTACAATGATATTTTTATTAAACATAAACAGGCTTCCTCCTCTTTCGCATCTTCACTTACCACTCTGATCTTGAAAGAGGGGAAGGACCCTACATGCAAAGAGTCTTATAGACCTATTGCACTGTTAAATTCAGACTACAAAATTCTCTCCTCTATTCTAGCAAAAAGACTTCAACCTATCTTAACTACAGTAGTCCATCCGGACCAAGCTGGCTTTATCAATAACCGTAATTCTTCAGCAAAAATCAGAGAACTACTAGTTACTATGGAATATATACAAAGAACATCTTCTCAAGGGGTGGGGAGGGAGGATCCCCCTGACATGGCTATCTTATCACTTGACGCGGAAAAAGCCTTTGATTTAGTAATCCATAAACATTTAATTTTCTCTTTAACAAAGTTTGGGATTGGGGGTAATTTTCCTAAATTCGTGGAGAATATATACAACCATTCCCTTACAAATCTGATTATTAATAATGATATTACTTCTTCGATTGCATTGAAGAGGGGCACTCGTCAGGGCTGTCCTCTCTCCCCGCTCCTATTTGATTTAGCCATAGAACCCTTAGCAATTCAGATTAGGCGCTCGCTCGAAGGTATAAAAATTCAAAATCACGAAATAAAAATTGGATTATATGCAGATGATTTACTTATATATCTTTCTAATACAGAAAAAAATATCCCAAAACTTCTGCGTATCACTGATCAGTTCGGGATATTCTCAGGGTACAAAGTAAATGCCACCAAATCTGAGTTAATTTGGCTTAGGAAAAATAAAACCAGCATAACAGACATACCCTTTAGAGTGGTAACGGAATCTATGAAATATTTAGGAATTAAAATCCCAATAAATTTAAAAGATCTCTATAAGGTGAACATAACCCCAATCCTAGCATATATTAAAGAAAGGCTTAAAATCTGGCAAAACTTACCTCTGTCAATTTCTGGTCGTACAGCCTTATTTAAGATGGTTCTCCTTCCAAAATAGCTTTACATTTTGCAAAATGTCCCCCTAATTTTGTTTGAGAGAGATATACGGTCGTTAAACTCATCAATTGGCCAATTTATTTGGCAAGGGAAAAGAGCTAAGATAGCCCTTTCCAAATTAACAGTACTAAGAGAGATGGGAGGTTTGGCACTCCCAAATTTAAGATTCTATAATCTCTGTTTTTTAGTCCGCATAGTAGCAGATTGGTTTTCTAATAAGAATTATGTTCTAAATGTTGACTTAGAGTCTAATATTTGTGAACCTTACTCATTATTGGCCTTGGCACACTTGGAACCCAGAGATCTTCCAATAAGCATTAAAGAACTTAAATTTATTCTGAATCCACTTAAAGCTTGGTCTAGATTGACTAAAACTCTTTCAATATGCCCTAAGGCATCAAGGTATCTCCCTTTAACTAAAAATCCGAATTTCCAACCTGGTCTAGACTCACCGGTTTTTAATAGGTGGCATAACAATGGATTGGACAGAATTATTTATCTAATTGATCAGGATAGAAAATGTGTCAAATCTTTTGCACAATTGAGGGAAGATTATAATCTGGTAAACAAAGATTTCTTTGCTTACTTACAGATAAGACATTACATTATGGATCTAACATATAAGACTGGTTGGAGTTGGAATTTGGGCAAGCTAGAAACCTGGCTTACAATAACTAGAGATTCCTCCATGTCCATTTCTCCGTGCTATTATCTATTGAGCCTTAATAAGGCGGTCCCGCTAGTGGAGAACCTAGCCTTATCTTGGAATAATTTAATCCCACATAGTAATATAGAACCTAAAATCATACAACTTTCTTTGAATAAGGTATCAAAAACAACTCTCTCTTCTAACTGGCGAGACGCCCATCTGAAACTGCTGCACAGGGCATATTTCACTCCGGAGAGAGGCCTCAGAGTCCGAAACCCTGAATTTGACAAATGTCCTAGATGCTCTTATTTAGCTGCGGACCTAATACATATGTTCTGGTCTTGCCCTAGGATGAGAAATCTGTGGAGCAAGTTAGAATATTGGCTTAAGAATGTACTCAAAATTGAGCGGATGGACCTCTCCTTGTTTCAGACTATATTCTGTCTGAGGCCTGGAGAGGAGCGTCAGCCTAATGAAAAACTAGTTAACTTAGCTATTTTAGCTACCAGATACCTGATATGTAAGAAGTGGAAACTGAGGGCGATACCATCTATACCAGAAATTAGGAACCATTTAAAGAAACAATGCGTCTTAGAACAGAGAACTACCAATATAGACAATGAACGTGATGTAAATAAATTTTTCCTTAAATGGGCGCCTTTTATTAAGATTTTCCCTGATAGAGAAATCGACTATCTGATATCTCCATTTAAGAACTCGGAGCTAGTATTACTAGGTCTTTGGTGATCTGAGGTAGGTTAGTGCAAATTGAGAATGTTTGTTTTTCCCTTCCCTCCCCCCCCCCCTTTTTTTTTTTTTTTTTTTTTTTTTTTTTTTTCTTTTTTTTTTCCTTCCTTTTGGTCAATAGGGTGGAGTGTGGGGGGAGGGAGGGAGGGGTGGGGGGGAGAAAAATATGGAAAAATTCCAACACTGAGTTACTAAGACAAACTGAATAGTTCAGCTAATTGGTATATGAGATGTAATATACAATTATTTTCTTTCTTGTAAGACTGCTATGGTTTTTTTATTTTTGCTTTTTTTCCTTTTTCTCACTGTTGTCTTACTCTAATATTGCCTTATATCGATGAAGCATAATAATATGTTGTTTTTTCTTTATTGTGAACTTGTACTCACTGTTGGATAAAATAAAATAATATAAAAAAAAAAAAATGACATGCTCTTTCTAAATCGTGAAAGAAAAAGTGAGAGGAAAGAGCGAGAGGAGAGAAGAAAGCGAGAGAAGAAACAAAAAGTGAGAGAAAGAAGAGAGAGAGGGGAGAGAGAGACTTTAATGGAGGTGCTTGTTAACAGTTTACTACAGCAGTGTTTCTCAACTGCAGTCCTCAAGTACCCCCAACAGGCCAGGTTTTTATTATAGCTGGCTAAATGTATTTCCTTCCGGATATGGCGAGTCCATGGCTTGAGTAATTACTGTTGGGAATATCACTCCTGGCCAGCAGGAGGAGGCAAAGAGCGCCACAGTTAAACTGCTATGTATCACTCCCTTACCCTCAACCCCCAGCCATTCGACCGAAGGGAAATGGAGAAAAAGAAGTAACACAAAGGAGTAGAGGTGCCTGAGGTTATAGTCAAAAGAACAACTGTCTTAAAATAAAGGGTGGGGCCGTGGACTCACCATATCTGGAAATAAATACATTTATCAGGTAAGCATACATTTTGTTTTTCTTTCCTAAGAAATGTTGAGTCCACGGCTTGAGTAATTACTGCTGGGAACCAATACCCAAGCTAGAGGACACGGATAAATAGGGAGGGACAAGACAGGCAGTCCTAAACAGAAGGCACCACCGCTTGAAGAACCTTTCTCCCAAAAGAAGACTCAGCCGAGACAAAAGTATCAAAGTTGTAAAATTTGGAAAAAGTATGTAGAGAAGACCAAGTTGCAGCCTTGCAAATTTGTTCCACAGAAGTTTCATTTTTGAAAGCCAAAGAAGAGGAAACCGCTCTTGTGGAATGAGCCGTAATTCTCTCAAGAGGCTGCTGTCCAGCAGTCTCATAAGTCAAATGAATTATACTTCGTAACCAAAAAGAAAGAGTAGTAGCAGTAGCTTTCTGACCTTTACATTTATCAAAGAAACAAAGAGGGTAGAGGACTGGCGAAAATCCTTAGTCGCCTGTAAGTAGAATTTAAGAGAACTTACAACATCCAAATTGTGTAACAAACATTCTTTGGAAGAAGAAGGATTAGGACACAGAGAGGGGACAACTATTTCCTGATTAATATTTCTATTAGAAACAACCTTAGGAAGGAAACCTAACTTAGTACTAAGAACTGCCTTAACAGCATGAAAAATAAGATAAGGGGAATCACACTGCAGAGCCGAGAGTTCCGAGACTCTTAGAGCAGAAGAGATAGCAACAAGAAACAAATCTTTCCAAGATAACAACTTAATGTCTATGGAATGCAATGGCTCAAACTGAGCCAGATGTAAAACTTTAAGAACAAGGTTAAGGCTCCAAGGAGGAGCAACAGACTTAAAGACAGGCCTGTTTTGATCAAGGTCTGACAAAAAGATTGCACATCTGGCACATTCGCTAAACGTTTATGTAATAAAAATGATAAAGCAGAAATCTGACCCTTCAGGGTACTGACTGACAATCCCTTCTCCAGGCCTTCCTGAAGAAAAGATAAAATTCTAGGAATTAAATTCTAGGAATTATAATTCTACTCCAAGAGTAGCCCTTGGATTCACACCAATAAAGATATTTATGCCATATCTTATGGTAAATCTTTCTAGTAACAAGCTTGCGAGCCTAAATCATGATCTCAATGACCGGCTCACAAAAACCACGCTTAGACAGAATTAAGCATTCAATCTCCAAGCAGTCAGCTTCAGATAAACGAGATTTGGATGAAGGAAAGTACCCTGAATAAGGAGGTCTTCCTCATAAGTAGTCTCCAAGGTGGGAGAGATGACATCTCCACTAGGTCTGCAAACCAGATCCTGCGAGGCCATGCAGGGGCTATTAGAATCACCAACCCCTCTCCTGTTTGATATGGGTAATGACTAGTGGAAGGAGAGCAAACTGAGAAAACAGGTATGCGAACCTGAAAACCCAAGGAACCGCCAGAGCATCTATCAGAACGGCCTGCGGATCTCTTAACCTTGAACCGTACCTTGGAAGCTTGCCGTTCTGACGGGATGCCAACAGATCAAACTCCGGCAACCCCCATTTGAGGACTAAGCTGGAAAAAACCTCCGGATGAAGTTGCCACTCCCTGGGATGAAAAGCCTGTCTGCTCAGAAAATCCGCTTCCCAGTTGTCTACTCCTGGAATGTGGATAGCAGATAGACAGCAATTGTGGGTCTCTGCCCACTGAAGAATCAGAGTAACCTCCTTCATAGCTAAGGAACTCCTGGTAACTGGAACCTGATAAACTGGGCTGAGGACAACTGAGGCCAAACCAATAGAGCATTGTAAATCGCCCTCAACTCCAAGATGTTGATGGGAAGATCAGACTCCATCCAAAGGCCCTGTGCTTTTAACAAGTTCCAGACTGCTCCCCAGCCCAGCAGGCTGGCGTCCATGGTCACGATCACCCAGGAAGGTCTCCGAAAGCATGTGCCCTGAGACAGATGTTCCTGAGAAATCCACCACGGGAGAGAATCCCTTGATGACTGATCTAACTCTATTCTCTGAGATAGATCCACATGGTCGCCATTTCATTGTCTGAGCATGCAAAACTGGAGAGCTCTCAAGTGCAATCAAGCAAAAGGAATGATGTCCATGGAAGCCACCATCAAACCGATTACCTCCATAAAGGATGAACAGTAGCCTGAAGAGAGAGGCAAGCGGAAATGATTTTGTTTTTCCTAACCTCTGTCAGAAAAATCTTCATCAATAGAGAATCTATTACACTACTCTTGTAGCAGGGGAAAGGGAACTTTTTTCCAGATTCACATTCTTTGAAAACATTCTGGGAACCGTGGCTAGACCAAATGGAAAGGCCACAAACTGGAAATGTTTGTCCAGAAAGGCAAATCTCAGGAATCTGTGATAGTCCCTGTGAATAGGAACATGAAGATATGCAATATTTAGGTCTATGGTTGTCATGAACTGATCCTCTTGTACTAAAGGAAGAATGGAGCGTATAGTCTCCATCTTGAAGGATGGAACTTTGAGAAACTTGTTTAGAAACTTATACAAGTATAGAATGGGACGGAAAATTCTCTCTTTTTGGGGAACCACAAATAGGTTGGAGTAGAACCCGAGACCCTGTTCCTGCACTGGAGCTGGAACTATCCCTCCCAGGGAGGAAATATGTTGTATACATTTCAAGAACGTCTCTCTCTTTATCTGGTCTGCAGATAATTTTCAGAGAAGGAATCTGCCTCTGGGAGGAAAAGTCTTGAATTCCAATTTGTAACCCTGGGATCTGGACATCTCGTATCCAGGCTTGAGAGAATTAAGAAAGTCTGCCCACCACCTGATCCGATCTCGTATCGGGGGCAAACCCTTCATGCTGATTTGAAATCAGCTGCGGGTTTCTTTGATTGTTTCCCCTTGTTCCAAGACTGATTGGGTTTCCAAGAAGACTTGGATTGTTCCTGCTTGGCAGAAAAAAGGTGAAGGCTTTCCACTGAAGTTATGAAAGGAATGAAAATTACTCTGACGTCTTTTAGGCCTATTCTTCTTATCTTGAGGTAGAAAAGACCCTTTTCCACCCGTAATATCAGAGATAATTTCTGCTAAACTGGGTCCAAACAAGGTTTTGCCCTTGTAAGGCATTGCCAGAAGCTTGAGTTTAGAGGAAACGTCCGCAGACCAAGATTTAACCATAATGCCCTGCGGGCTAGGACAGTGAAACTAGAAGTTTTAGCTCCTAGTCTAACAACCTGTAAAATGGCATCTGCAATAAAGGAATTGGCCAATTTAGGAGCAAAAATCCTATCCTGAATTTCATCCAAGGAAGTCTCTACTTGAAGAGAATCAGACAAGGCGTCAAATCAATAAGATGCCGCACTAGTTACGGTGGTAATACACACCGCAGTTTCCCATTGGAGATCTTGATGAACATAAATCTTTTTCAAATAAGCCTCCAACGTCTTGTCCATTGGATCCTTAAAAGAGCAGCTATCCTCAATAGGAATAGTGTTTCTATTATCCAGAGTGGAAATGGCCCCTTCAACTTTGGGTACAGTATACCAAGGGTCTTTAATGGAGTCCTCGACAGGAAGCATTTTCTTAAAAATGGGAAAAAGACACTCCTGGTTTCTCCCATTCCTGTGAGATAATCTCCCTAGCACGGTCCGGCACAGGAAAAACCTCTGAAGTGGAAGGTTCATCAAAGAAACTATTACGTTTACTAGATTTTTTAGGAGTGACAACGACAGGGGTATCGTAGTCATCTAAAGTAGCTAAAACCTCCTTTAACAATACACAAAGGTGTTCAAGCTTAAATCTGAAGGATACTACCTCAGTCTCAGAAGAAGGAATTATACTGCCTGAATCTAAGATTTCACCCTCAGAAAGTCCCGATGTATCTTCCTCATCAGACTTATGAGAAAGGGCAAATTGGGAAGCAGAACTGAGGACAGGCACCTTATTTTCTGAATTTCTAGATTTGGTCTTGCGTTTTCCCTGTAATCTGGGAATGACAGATAATGCCGCAGATACCGCTGAAGATACCTGGGTAGCAATTTTTGCTTTTAAATAAACTCCACTAGGAGTTATAGAGGAACCGCAGGGCACTGCATGTGGCGCCATAGAGGCTTGGGACATAGCAGGAGAAAGCGGAGGTATTATTTTAACAGTATCATCCTGAGAGACATTAGGCTTAAAAAATTTACCTTTATTTTGCAAGGTTTTCTTGACACATGAAGAACAAAATTGCATAGAGCAGCAATTTGTGCATCTAAACATAATAAGCATGAATTCATGAGAGCAGACTCTTGCTCCATATCAGACATGTTGTGAAACAGTAAATAAACTTGTCAAGATAAGTTTCAAAGATTTTAATATTCAATTAAAATAAGCTAAGTAAAAAATACACTTTAAATTGTATACCCAATTAGGATTGATCCCCAGGTAAAATTAGAAAAGCTAAGAACAAACATTTAATAGACATCAAATAAACTTCTAAAATACCCCTCAGGCAGCCCCACACCTCAATTACTGAGGTGCCTTACCGCTACCAATTAAGACTGGATCACCCAGAAATTGAGAAAAACTACTTTTTCCTCAGAAACGTTATGAACTAAAGCCGGTCATGTGACCACAACTGCACTAAAAATAGCTTCCTGGTACACTGAGTACCCAAAATAACCGTTTGTTTTTTTTAAACCTGACAGTTTAAAGTGTTGCATCGTTATATTTTAAAACAAAGGGGAAATGAATAAGTTGCTGAAATAGAAAATGCAGCCTTACTTTTAGTTTAAACTTGTATTGTTTTATCAAATGTCTGAAAATAAAGCCTAAAAAACATTTTACCCTTTCTTTTTAAGAGAGTTTAAATGTTAGTCTCACACATGCATGGTCTTCCCAACTGGAAGAAAAAGCACCCTGCTCTGCTGTCCGGCATGTAGACAGTTACAAGGTATGAAAAGACACAGTTCTTTGTGTAATTTTGTTAGCTATATTGCACTATGTACTTTATCTCTTATAGGAGATCGACTTTCACTGCTTAGAAGAATTTGTATATCATTTTGAGGATTGCCGCTGTCAGAAGGTTTACTGCACAGAGAACTGTTTAATTTTATTTTTGTCACACACACTTTTGGATCTTTGTGAAATGTTTATTTTTAATTTGGATTTTTGATTTTTGGTGCACACCCATTTTTTAACATGGAACTTTGGACACACTTCATTTATACAATATTTTTTTATATTTTTGGACACGAACATTTTTTCATAGAGATGGTTTTGTTTCAACACTAGAAGGCATACACTTTGGTGCTTTTTTGGAGATATACATCTCCCTGAACATTATTTTTGGAATTTTGTGGACATTAACAAATAGATTTCAGCTTCATGTTTAACAATTCTGTTTTGAAAAGGACGCAGACTTTTTGTTTGCACCTCACTGTCGTTATCACTGTATATCACTGAGCATCATTGTTATTATCACTGGACATCATTGTTATTACTATCTTTGTGTTTTTCTCTCACGGATGGTAGTATGTACATATGTGCATTTTTAATAATACTTAATAATTTTTAATAATTTAGACTGAGTATATATTCTTTGCCCTTACTTGGTTTATATGATACTATAGAATAAATTTTCTTTCCAATACCATATATAGCCACTACCTATAGCTTTTTAGCGCTCCTCTCTTTGCACATTTATCATTTTTCTTTGAGGTTTGGTTGAGAGATCTTGCCCTAGGAGCTTATGTACTCTTACTTTGGCGCTCTGTATCAATATTGTTTATGAAGACACAGTTCTTCACAGAGACCTTTGAAAAAGAAAGAATAGAGTAGCCAACTCTGGCTTTCCAAACTAGGGCAGCAATTGTTAGGAAAACGCAGTAAGTACCTCTTTACAAGTTCCTAACTGCTTTAAACCCACAACTACCCGACTTCAAGGAATGACATGGAATACGGCTATACCACAAAACTTGCTTGTAGATGAAATCAAAATTTTTCTTCAGACACCTAGGGCGCGATCCGATATAGATTGAAGTTTGCGGCGCAAGCGAGGGAACCGGCGTCGCCCGCAGTTTCAGCTCGCAACTCGAGCTATCCCATATATGTCGCCGTCAGATGCTAACGTGCCGTAAGTCTGATAAATCAGCGATGTCCAGAAATCTGCGCAAGTACAAATTTCTGGCGTCGCCAGTGACTTGCGGCACGTTAGAAACTGCCGGCGCCTACAAAACCTGACTAAAGTCTAAATCACCCGCACTGTCTAACACGCCTCCCTAACATAGCCCGACACGTCTAACCCTCTATCCGCTATCCCCCCTCACTATCCTAACAATAAAATATGTATTAACCCCTAAACCGCCGCTCCCGGAGCCCGCCGCAACCTAATAAAGTTATTAACCCCTAAACCGCCGCCAGCTATACTAAATCTATAACCCCCTAAAGTGAGCCCCTAACACCGCCGCCATCTACCTTACCTACCCCCTAAAGTGAGCCCCTACCCCGCTGCTATCTATTTTAAAATTATTAACCCCTAATCTAATCCCCCTACCCCGCCGCCATCTATATTAAATTATTTAACCCCTAAAATACTAAACTATCCCTACCACTAAACCTAAGTCTAACCCTACAAATAGCCCTGAAAAGGGCTTTTTGCGTGGCATTGCCCCAAAGTAACAGCTCTTTTGCCAGCCCTTAAAAGGGCTTTTTGCGGGGCATGCCCCAAAGTAACAGCTCTTTTGCCAGCCCTTAAAAGGGCTTTTGGCGGGGCTTTGTCACAAAGTAAATTGCTCTTTTGCCTACAATCTACATCCCCCTACACCGCGGCCACCTATAATAAATGTATTAACCCCTAATCTAATCCCCCTACACCGCCACCAGCTATATGAACCCTAATTATATTAGGGTTCATATAGTTAATATTGTTATTATATTATATATATATTAAGTATAATAACCCTATCTAACTCTAACATCCTAACTAAACTCTTATTAAAATAAATCTAATATTAATATTATTAATTAAAATATTCCTATTTAAATCTAAATACTTACCTATAAAATAAACCCTAAGGTAGCTACAATGTAATTAATAATTACATTATAGCTATGTTAGGGTTTATATTTATTTTACAGGTAAATTGTTAATTATTTTAACTAGGTATAATAGCTATTAAATAGTTATTACCTATTTAATAGCTACCTAGTTAAAATAATTACCCAATTACCTGTAAAATAAATCCTAACCTAAGTTACAAATACACCTACACTATCAATAAATTAAATAAACTACAAATATCTATCTAAAAATACAATTAAATAAACTAAGCTAAATTACATAAAACAAACAAACACTAAATTACAAAAAATAAAAAAAGATTACAAGATTTTTAAGCTAATTACACCTATTCTAAGCCCCCTAATAAAATAATAAACCCCCAAATAAAAAAAATTCCCTACCCTATTCTAAATTAAAAAAAAGTTCAAAGCTCTTTTACCTTACCAGCCCTTAAAAGGGCCTTTTGTGGGGGCATGCCCCAAAGAAAACTGCTCTTTTGCCTGCAAAAAAAAAACACAATACCACCCCCCAACATTACAACCCACCACCCACATACCCCTAATCTAACCCAAACCCCCCTTAAATAAACCTAACACTACCCCCCTGAAGATCTCCCTACCTTGTATTCACCCCGCCAGGCAGAACTCCTCATCCGATCCGGGCGATGTCTTCCAGCAAGCGGCAGTGAAGTCTTCTTCCATCCGGGCGATGTCTTGAAGCAAGCGGCAGAGAGTCTTCTTCCATCGGCGATGTCTTCAAGCAAATCGGCATCTTCAATCTTCTTTGTTCGCTCCTCCGCCGCGGAGCATCCATCCGGCACGACGACTTCCCGACGAATGAGGTTCCTTTAAATGACGTCATCCAAGATGGCGTCCGCCGAATTCCAATCAGCCAATCGGATTGAACTTGAATCTGATTGGCTGATTGAATCAGCCAATCAGATTTTTCTACCTTAATTCCGATTGGCTGATAGAATCCTATCAGCCAATCGGAATTCGGCGGACGCCATCTTGGATGACGTCATTTAAAGGAATCTCATTCGTCGGGAAGTCGTCGTGCCGGATGGATGCTCCGCGGCGGAGGAGCGAACAAAGAAGATTGAAGATGCCGATTTGCTTGAAGACATCGCCGATGGAAGAAGACTCTCTGCCGCTTGCTTCAAGACATCGCCCGGATGGAAGAAGACTTCACTGCCGCTTGCTGGAAGACATCGCCCGGATCGGATGAGGAGTTCTGCCTGGCGGGGTGAATACAAGGTAGGGAGATCTTCAGGGGGGTAGTGTTAGGTTTATTTAAGGGGGGTTTGGGTTAGATTAGGGGTATGTGGGTGGTGGGTTGTAATGTTGGGGGGTGGTATTGTGTTTTTTTTTTGCAGGCAAAAGAGCAGTTTTCTTTGGGGCATGCCCCCACAAAAGGCCCTTTTAAGGGCTGGTAAGGTAAAAGAGCTTTGAACTTTTTTTTTATTTAGAATAGGGTAGGGAATTTTTTTTATTTTGGGGGTTTATTATTTTATTAGGGGGCTTAGAATAGGTGTAATTAGCTTAAAAATCTTGTAATCTTTTTTTATTTTTTGTAATTTAGTTTAGTTTATTTAATTGTATTTTTAGATAGATATTTGTAGTTTATTTAATTTATTGATAGTGTAGGTGTATTTGTAACTTAGGTTAGGATTTATTTTACAGGTAATTGGGTAATTATTTTAACTAGGTAGCTATTAAATAGGTAATAACTATTTAATAGCTATTATACCTAGTTAAAATAATTAACAATTTACCTGTAAAATAAATATAAACCCTAACATAGCTATAATGTAATTATTAATTACATTGTAGCTATCTTAGGGTTTATTTTATAGGTAAGTATTTAGATTTAAATAGGAATATTTTAGTTTATAATATGAATTAGATTTATTTAATAAGAATTTAGTTAGGGGTGTTAGGGTTAGATAGAGTTTATATAGTTTATATAAATACTATAGTAACTATATTAACCCTAATATAATTAGGGTTAATATAGTTAATATATATATAATGTAATAACTATATTAACTATAATATACTTAGGGTTAATATAGATAATATAGCTGGCGGCTGGGTAGGTAGATTAAATTAGGGGTTAATAATTTTAATATAGATGGCGGCGGTGTAAGGGGTTCACATTAGGGGATAGATCAGTTAGATGGTGGCGGTTTTAGGGGCTCACAGTAGGGGGTTAGTTTATGTAGATGGTGACGGTTTAGGGGTTAAATACTTTATTATGGATTGCGGCGGGGGATCGCGGTTGACAGGGAGATAGACATTGCGCATGCGTTAGGTGTTAGGTTTATTTTAGCAGATCGCGGTTGACAGAGAGATAGACATTGCGCATGCGTTAGGTGTTAGGTTTATTTTAGCAGCCAGTTTAGGGAGTTACGGGGCTCCAATAGTCAGCGTAAGGCTTCTTACGGCTGCTCTTTGTGGCGAGGTGAAAATGGAGTAAGATTTCTCCATTTTCGCCACGTAAGTCCTTACGCTGTATATTGGATACCAAACTGCGCAGGTTTGGTATACCTGCCTATGGCCCAAAAAACTACGGGCGATGGCAGAAATATACGCGCGTAACTTCTAGGTTACGCCGTATATAGGATACCAAACCTGCGCAAATATTGGCGTCGCCGACTTTTGCGGGCGACGATTTTTATCGGATCGACCCCCTAAACTTCACCTCCTCCATGCACCGAAGGCAAAGAGAATGACTGTGGGTTTTGGGTAAGGGAGTGATACTTAGCAGTTTAACTGTGGTGCTCTTTGCCTCCTCCTGCTGGCCAGGAGTGATATTCCCAACAGCAATTACTCAAGCACTGGACTCACCATATCTTAGGAAAGAAAGATGATATAAAACTACCTTAAGTTTGAATGTATAAGTTGTATTATGACATAAGATGTTGTTTACACTTAGTTCCATTCCCTTTTCAAACTGTCCCATTTTACAGATATAAATATTCCAAAATCCAAACTATTCCGTAATCAAAACCTTTTCCAGTCCAAAGCAGTTTGGATAAAGGATTTTCTTCCTGTATCTTGTTAACGTGTTATGCAGTGTATGATAATTTATAGCCAAGGACTATTATAAGTTAATGATGAATCAGTTATACATAGCATGTTTTTAAACAAATGCTTTTTTCTGAGGAAGGGACTTACTTGTTTGATATCTGACAAGAAGCACTGAGTAGGAATATGCTGCCTACATACAGAGATAAATATAAAATGCACAGCAGCAGATGAATCTCAGATCTAAAAATAAGTGAGGGTTACACTGAGCTTCAGGAATGTCAGGAGCTAGTTTGTGTGTGCAGCTGGGAGCTGGCGATCTGTGGGCACCAGTGGTGCAATAGGTAGATGAGTTTGCTACCAACATGAAAATCACAGCAGATCAGCGTGTGAGAATAAACACAAATATCAGATTTATAGGAGGAGAAATAGATTTGTTAACAATTTTGGAATCTGCACAATTCTGTCAATCAGAATCTAGTGAAAGTAGAAGAATATGCCGAGGCCAAGATTACAGCTCATCTGTGAGCCTTGCTGGGGACTGTGCATTATCTAGATCTCTTCCCCAGTCGTTGTAGTACGGCAGCCGTGATGCCGACTTGTCCACAATGTTACTGTGGGAATGATGTGGTGGCAACATTGTCACCGGGGTGAGAAGGGAAATTCATATGCTTAAAGAGACAGTAAAGTAAAAATTAATATTTTATGGTTCAGATAAAGAAGCCATTTTAAAGAACTTTCCAATTTACTGTACTTCTATTACTAAACATAATTAGTTTTCTTGTTATCCTTTCTTGAAGTGTAAATATAGTTAGGCTCCTTGCACTACCAGGAGCTTGCTGAACACACTGAGTCAATGAGCAGCTAGTTCCCAGTAGTGCATTGCTGCTCCTGGGCCTACCCAGGTATTCACTTCAATAAAAGATACCCAGAGAGCAAAAAACATTTGATAACAGAAGTAAATAAGAAAGTTATTTAAAATTGCTGCTCTATCTGAATCATGATAGCAAACAGAGCCTAACTGCTATTCGTAGGTTATGTCTAAACCTATAATAAAGCCTAACCCTACTGCTACTCTTAGGTTATGCCTAAACCTACAACTAACCCTACTGCTACTCTTAGGTTATGCCTAAACCTACAACTAACCCTACTGCTACTCTAAGGTTATGCCTAAACCTATAACTAACCCTAACCCTACTGCTATTCTTAGAATATGCCTAATCTTACAACTAACAAACTGCAGCTCTTAGGTTATGCCTAAACCTAAAATAAAACCTTACCCTTCTGCTACTCTTAGGTTATGCCTAAGCCTACAATTAACTCTAACCCTACTGCTACTCTTAGGTTATGCGTAAACCTACAATTAACCCTACATTATGCCTAAACCTACACTAAAGCCTAACCCAACTGCTACTTTTAGGTTATGCCTAAACCTACAATGAACCCTAACCCTACTGCTACTCTTAGGTTATACCTAAACCTACAAATAAGCCTTACCCTACTGCTACTCTTAGGTAATGCCTAAATCTACAATAAAGACTAACCCTACTGATACTCTTAAGTTATGCCTAAACCTACAATAAATACTAACACTACTGCTACTCTTAGGTTATGCCTAAACCTACAATAAAGACTAACCCTACTGATACTCTTAGGTTATGCCTAAACCTACAATAAAGACTAACCCTACTGCTACTCTTAGGTTATACCTAAACCTACAGTAAAGACTAACACTACTGCTACTCTTAGGTAATGCCTAAATCTACAATAAAGACTAACCCTACTGATACTCTTAGGTTATGCCTAAACCTACAATAAAGACTAACCCTACTGATACTCTTAGGTTATACCTAAACCTACAGTAAAGACTAACACTACTGCTACTCTTAGGTAATGCCTAAATCTAGAATAAAGACTAACCCTACTGATACTCTTAGGTTATGCCTAAACCTACAATAAAGACTAACATTACTGCTACTCTTAGGTTATGCCTAAACCTACAATAAAGACTAACCCTACTGATACTCTTTGGTTATGCCTAAACCTACAATAAAGACTAACACTACTGATACTCTTTGGTTATGCCTAAACCTACAATAAAGACTAACCCTACTGATACTCTTAGGTTATGCCTAAACCTACAATAAAGACTAACACTACTGCTACTCTTAGGTTATGCCTAAACCTACAATAAAGACTAACCCTACTGATACTCTTTGGTTATGCCTAAACCTACAATAAAGACTAACACTACTGATACTCTTTGGTTATGCCTAAACCTACAATAAAGACTAACCCTACTGATACTCTTAGGTTATGCCTAAACCTACAATAAAGACTAACCCTACTGATACTCTTAGGTTATGCCTAAATCTACAATTAAAGTGAAGGTAAACTTTGGTGAATGAAAGCCCGTTTTTTAAAAATACTATTAAAAACAGGGGCACTTTCATTCATCAAAGTTTACAAAGCAGCCATTTTGTTAAAAAAAATTACCTTTTTTTCTTTTCACAGCTACAGCAGCTTCCCCACATAAAGATCCTCTATTCACACGTCAGCAATGACTAATCCGGCTTCCTAAAATCACAGCTTTCCCCCCAGGGTAGTCATTGCCTGAGGCCATGCTGTGATTGGAGGAAGCAAAATTAGTCATTGCTGACGTGTGAATACAGGATCTTTAGGTGGGGGAAGCTGCTGTAGCTGTGAAAAGAAGGGCTTTCATTCACCAAAGTTTACCTTCACTTTAAGCCTAACCCTACTGCTACTCTTAGGTTATGCCTAAACCTACAATTAACCCTAACTCTACTGCTACTCTTAGGTTATGCCTAAACCTACAATTAACCCTAACTCTAATGCTACTCTCAGGTTATGCCTAAACCTAAAATTAAGCCTAACCCCACTGCTACTCTCAGGTTATGCCTAAACCTACAATTAAGCCTAACCCTTGACTTAACATAAAGTCTAACTTTAACCCTATAACCCATAAGTCTACCACTAGACTTATTCCTAAATCTAACCCTAAACTAATACTAAATCTAACCTCAGTGAAAACACATTCCTAAGTCTAAGCCTTGATGAAGTCCAACCCTAAAAACTGTTTAACATTATTTAACCCTAGAATTTCCAAAAACTGACTAGTACAATAGCCTACTCACACCTCTTAAGGTTACAGGTAAACTCTATTCATGTAGCCCCTTTGCTCACTATGGAAGGAACATATTTATTTACATGTGTGACATAAACCTATTGTCTTCACAATACATCCTCCACACTCATTAACCATATAAATGCTATACGTAACTTGGCATGATGGGAATACTTCTACATTCCCTCCAGGATACCAACATTATTTTTTTTTTATATTTGAGTCCCACATAAGCTATCATTATTGTCACTAACAGTACTGGCCTTGTTAAAGTAGATCACTTTATTGCGACCTTACTAGGAACCTATTGCAATCTGTTTCTATCCGCACCACTACTAAACCATATGAATGAATCATTTAGGTTATCAGGATGGTCAGACAGTGCTATATTGATGCTTTTCAACTTTGACAAGTATTTGTTTTTTTCAATATTTAAATTTATTGTTTATTAAAGCACCATTTCTATTTTGGCGTGAACTGTAAACAAGATGGCAACTACACGTTTCTATACAAAGTACTTATAGCATCTTCTTATACTAGATTTTAACATTACTTGAAATATAATTTGTGAAACCGCTGCCTTGCTACAGTGTATCTGCTTATGAGACCCTTAAATGAGATTGTGCCTTTGTGACATGGTTTTTATAGGGAACATGCCTCCATGCACTGTAAATCTAAAACTCATTCACAAGAGTTTGCTTCATAGTGCCTGGGCCTACTTTACTGAACTCGCGGTCACAAATGCTTGTTCCAGTGTACAAGTTCAATACTGTAGGCAGAGGCACTCTTGTGAATGAGTTTGTGTGTCCCCTATAAAAACCCGTCACAAAGGTGCTATCTCATTTAAAGGAACATGAAACCCAATTTTTTTCTTTCATGATTCAGATAGATAATACAGTTTTAAACAACATTACAATTTACTTCTATTATCTAATTTGCTTCATTCTTAAGGTATCTTTTATTGAAGAAATAGCAATTCACATGGGTGAGCCAATAACACGAGACATCTATGTGCAGCCACTAATCAGCAGCTACTGAGCCTATTTAGGTATGATTTTCAACAAAAGATATCAAGAGAAAGACATTTCTATTAGACAATAGAAGTAAATTTAAAAACTGTTTAAAATTGCATGCTCTTTCTAAATCATGTAAGAAAAACATTTGAGTTTCATGTCCCTTTAAGGGTCTCTTAAGCCTTTAAGTTGAAAGTTAATACACATATAACGTGAACCAGAATCATGTAATATTTACTGGAATTTGAAAGGGCAATAAAAAGTGCTTACCATATAAATAGAGGGTAGGTAAAGCCTTACTGAACTATTACATATTACATATTTACACCAAAAGTATACTATTTTACTAAAAACACCCTTTAATAATTGTAACTGAGCCCATGACTGGGTATAAGAGGGGCGGAGCCAGAGGTCTAGCCATTAGGAAATGTGCTGTATATGTCCTATAGTGACTCCTGGACATACATAAATGTGAGATTGTCCTTCAATTTAACAGGACAGTAAATACTTGTAAGACATTTCTGGTGTCTGTTGTACAATTGGGCTAAAAGAGGCTGCTCCCAGGTGATAAATTGCCATAGAACAGCTACTGAGCTGTTTATTCATTAGAGAGCGCTTCACTTTCTGTTTGTATGTTGTAGAGCTCCACCAAATAATATCAAAGGGATAGAAAGGTCAAAAATAAAATGTGAATAGGTGCATTTCCATTTGAAATATAAACAGTTTTGCAATACACTTTCATTAGCAAAAACGCTTCTAGTAATCGTTATTACTGTTTTCTGCAGCATACGCACATATCCTGTGAGGGCCTGTGCACCAGTATTTAAACACCACACCTTCTCAGAGAGCCTGCAGTGGCTTGTATAGTAACATAGTAGATGAGGTTGAAAGAGCGAAGTCCATCGAGTTCAACCAATACAAATCTAATATACTTACAAAAATGCTCCAGTTGAGCTCAAATTAGACCCATTAAAAGGTAATCCATTTAACACAAGCAATCATATCCATGAATTCTGTTTCTAGCCAGAAATGTATCTAAGATATCGGCATTCACTACCTCCTCAGGCAACGAGTTCCACAATTTTATTGCTCTTACAGGAAAAAAAACCATTTCTAATTTTCTTTAAAAAACAGAGCTTCTGTCATCTCTGTATATGGGCCTTGAATATATTTATATAACGTAATCATGTCACCTATCAAGTGCATTTTTTCTAGAGAAAACAGACCCAGTTTTAACCTCTCCTCATGGCTTAAATTCTCCATTACCTTTATTAGCTTTGTAACCCTTCTCTGAACTTTTTCTAGGTCTGCAATGTCTCTTTTAGAGATTGGCCCCCAGACCTGCATTTCATACTCAAGGTGAGGTCTTACATAGTGACAGAATTATGCTTTCCTCCCTTGAATCAATGCCTCTTTTAATTGATGCTATTATCTTATTAGCCTTAGAATATGACACAAATTATGTCTTCAGATGCAATACACACCACTGCATGCATAATTTTTAAATACTGGTGCACGCGCCCTCACAGGATATGTGTGTATGCTGCACAAAAACTAATTATGCTTACCTGATAATTTTCTTTTCTACAGATGGAAAGAGTCCAAAGCTGCATTCATTACTTTTGGGAATTCAGAACCTGGCCACCAGGATAGGCAAAGACACCCCAACCAAAGGCCTCTAGTTATCAACGTGTCTACTTACCTGCCATCGCCGGCCCCAATACGCCCGCCTAAGCTCGCCTACTATCGCCGCCGCGGACCTAAATACATTCGCCAAAGTTATCAATAAAGCTGTCAAAAAGCTGTGCACCAAGTATGGGGCGATGAGCAGCGGACTGCGATAGTTATCACTCATCTGATCTCGCTGCTCTTCGGCTTTTCTACAGCTTTATTGATAATGGCTATGAAGACAAAAAAGGGACAGCGCAACTCGATTCAAGGTAGATTTTATTAGCATCCAGATCTGCACACACGTAAAAATGCACTTACAAGATGTAAGTTGATAAACAGCAGTAGTTAAATAACAAGATAAGGACCCTCCAGGTTCAGGCGTAGCGTCTTTAGTAGCGGTTAAATTATATCCGGCGTCTGATTCAAAACTCCCGGGTAATCGGCACCTATGCGCTGGATACGTCACAGGATCCCCGCCTGACGACACTCCCCTCCACCTACGGATGTCCTACTGGATCAAAAAGCCTCAACGCGTTTCGCCGGTTCACACACACCGGCTTATTCAAGAGTGAATGATCCAGGTATGGAAGAAATCCCTTATAAAGGTCCACGTTAATTAGGTAAGTGGTATCATTAGAACCATATTTATGGCGTCAGATTTCCTTGCCACAAATCACATATTACAAAAAAAAACAATAATCCACTAAATTGCACAAATTTCATCCAGCAAATATAGACAGGAATATAACATAGAAATTACCATAAGCATAAAATATACATATTCAATAAAAGATCCACAGTAGTTGATAAACAGAATAATTATAAAAAACATTAAAAACAAACATCGTGACCTATATTAAAATAAAAAGAGAAAAAATAGAGAATCTTCAATTCAATTATAAAAAATATACAATTCAATTCTAAAAGATACAAATCTAAAAAATAAGGATGATGTCATAAGATAAAGAGCACCTTCTTTTAAATAAATAAATATATTAATAAACTATAACGGCAAGATCCCTACTACATGACATACCACATTAGGGGACATATATATGTTGACTTTTTTTAAAAAAACATCTGTACAATGTACCTTTATTCTATATTTATATGCACTAATAGACAGATAGGTCCTTATTATGTGAAAGCCAGGATATCCAAATCTATATTAAGACCTAATGGAGGCAGACTTTTCAGCCTATAGATCCATTCAGTCTCTTTCTGTCTTAATTTTAATAATATATTAGGGACTCCTGGAGGTATCCAATCAATAATCTGAATGTGAAGGCCATCTACACTACTGTCATGACAATTACTAAAATGGACCGGCACACTATGTCTATCAAATTGTGTCCTAATGTTATAAAGGTGCTCACTAAATCTTTTACTAGTTTTCCTTTTAGTGCACCCTATGTAAATTAAATTACATTTACAAGATAGTAAATAAACCGAATACACTGTCTGGCAATTGCATCTATATTGCATATTAAATTGTTCAGACCCATCAAAATTAAAAAAAGTATCACCCCTTTTCACATGTGAACACATAGATCAATTTGGTTTGTGGCATTTAAAAGTGCCCCTTGTGGCCGATAGCCAGTTACACAACCCCCCACCCGTAATATTTCTAGTAGCATTGTTCTTATTACGTAATTTACTGGGAACTAGAAAAGATTTTAAATTCCTATTTTTCCTAAAAGTAATTTTAGGTTTATCCCCAATTTCCTTCCCCAAAATTGGATCCAACTTAAGGATCTCCCAATGTTTATTGAGTATATTTTAGTAACTATCGGTGCCCCTTCATTGTATCTGGTAATAAACCTAGTTTCTCCAAAGTTGTTATTGCTACCATTGATAGGATCAGACTTATTGTCCAATTTCCTCTTATTTTTCAAAAGGTCAGTACGGTTAAGTTGTAAAGCTTTATTTTTTGCTTCTTCTAGTAGTTCCCTACTATATCCCTTTCTTAAAAATTTCTGTTCTAAATGGGTTGCTTCCTCATTGAAATCAAGTATATTAGTACAATTCCGCCTAATGCGGATAAACTGGCTAGTAGGGATATTATCCTTCCAGCTCTTCAAATGGGCACTTCCAGCATCAACAAAACTATTTCTGTCCACTATTTTTCTAAAATTTCGTACCATAACTTTATTGTTAGTATTATCTACCGAAAATTCAATGTCTAAAAATTCTATTTTACTATTTGAACTATTCCCACTAAATTTAAGATTAAAATTATTTGTATTAATATATTCACTGAACTCTACTAAGACTTCCTCAGTCCCCCCCCAGAGGATGATCACATCATCGATATACCGGAAATACTTCACAATATTTGACTCGAATGGATTATTATTCCAAATGTGACACCTCTCAAAACAATCCATAAATAAATTAGCATAAGAGGGAGCAAAGGTAGTCCCCATTGCTGTCCCCCTTAGCTGTAAATAATATTTGTCCCTAAACTCAAAATAATTGTGGGTTAAAATAAAACTAATGGATTGTAAAATAAATTGTAAATGGATTTCAGGAATATTATAGTTCAAGAAGGCCAACTCAACTGCCTTAAGGCCTTGTTCATGGGGAATCATAGTATATAACGATGAGACGTCATAGGTGGCCCATCTAAAATTGTCCTCCCAATCCAGACCCTCGAAATGTCCAATTGTCTCTGCAGTGTCCTTCAAAAAAGCTCTGGTCCTTTTAACCAGAGGCTGTAAAAAATAATCAACATACTTAGAAAGATTATAACAAAGTGAACCAATACCAGAGACAATTGGACGTCCTGGGGGCCTGGTTAGACATTTGTGGACCTTAGGAAGGTGATAAAATGTAGGGACCTTGGGATCCACTATTTTAATAAAATTATATTCATCTTGATTTAAAACACCTCTCTCCTTAGCTAATTGGAGGATGCAATCTAACTCTTTGGAAAACTTAATAGTTGGATTATAAGTGAGACATTTATAGGTCTGACTGTCCCCTAAGATATTGTAAGCTTCTGATAAATAATCTTCCTTATTCTGGATTACCAGACCCCCCCCCCCTTATCTGCTGCTCGAATCACCACCCCATCATTTTCTTTAAGATTTTTGAGTGCATTCCTCTCATTGATACTTAAATTATCATTATATTTATTTAATCTACACTTCGCGAATTCCCGTTCAATATCCTGACAAACCAATTTGTTAAAAAGGGATAATTGCTCCCCTTGCATATGTATAGGGTTAAAGCTGGAGCGACCCTTAAAGGAAGTATGTTGAATTTGGGGGTCTTCCTCATATATAGAAAGATCCATTAAATAAGCCATGGTCACAGATGAATCTAAATCCTCTTGACTATTAATGTACATAGATCTATTCCCTTCCTCAAGTTCCTTAAGTGTATTAAGAGTACTTATATCCTTAGCCTCAATGTAATTATTGTTAGGTCTATTCAATCCCTTATTATCTTTCAAAAAATACCTTTTTAAAGTCATTTTTCTAATGAATTTCTGAATGTCCATATATACTTCAAATTTATTAGGTTTGGATTTCGGGGCGAAGTTTAAACCTTTCCCCAATAATCTGATATCATTATTAGTTAAAATCAAGTCAGAAATATTGATAATTTCTTTCTTGATAGTTTCTAATTCAATCTTCTTCTGTTTCCCCCTCTGTATCCTAGCTCCTCCTCTTGTTCCTCGTCTACCTCCAATGCCCTTTTTTGTGGTCTTTCTCTCGTGTTCCAATCTTTCATAGTTGATGCCGGCTCCTCCTCCCACTGCACATTCCTGTCCCTGTAATTGATTTCCTGACCTTTGCCTAAAAAATGTGATACACCCGGTGACTTGGGTTTAGCCCCTAGTCTATGCCAAACCGGTCCTTTGGGAGTAGGAGGCATGGCCTGGTGGCTTAATGCCTCATATCTGTTTCTATCCCAAAATTGGTGATATCTATTTTCTTCTCTAGCATCCCTATGTTTATTCTCATGATTATTAAAATTTCTACGATTCCCCATATAATTGGAACCCTTATAACCCGAGTTTGAATTAGAGTTAGAATATGAGTAAGTTGGACGCCAAGGTAAACTCTTAGGATTATAATTATTTTGATTCCTAAACTGATGGGAACCCCCAGAGTAGGTATTTTTATAATTATTTTTTATAACACCTTTATCCTTAGCCGGTGTCTTTTTCACCTTATTTTTATCCTGACCTTTAGGTTCATTATTAGTAGTCACTAGTTGTATATTAGTGCCCTCTTCAGTCAATAAATCATCCCCCTGCAATTCCTCACCAGAGTCTACATTAGTGTTGATCTTATTATAGGTATAAACCACCTCATCTTTATAATCCTTAAAGTCTCTAGATAGTTTCTTTTGTTTTTTGGATTTTAATTCTAGATTTAGTGATCCTATTTTGAATGTTACTATTGAAATTTTTCCATTCCTCTATCTCACTAAAGGGTTGGATTTTATCTACAGCCTCTTCAATATAACTCTGAAGTTTTTTGAGCCTGTATTCCCGATAGCGAATTAAGATATTTAATAATGTGATTGAGCAAGTATGAAAAGCTTTTTCCCAATCAGTAATGAACTCTACTTCATCTAGTCTGAACAGAAGTGGCTAATTTAATGGATCTTTCTATATATGAGGAAGACCCCCAAATTCAACATACTTCCTTTAAGGGTCGCTCCAGCTTTAACCCTATACATATGCAAGGGGAGCAATTATCCCTTTTTAACAAATTGGTTTGTCAGGATATTGAACGGGAATTCGCGAAGTGTAGATTAAATAAATATAATGATAATTTAAGTATCAATGAGAGGAATGCACTCAAAAATCTTAAAGAAAATGATGGGGTGGTGATTCGAGCAGCAGATAAGGGGGGGGGGGTCTGGTAATCCAGAATAAGGAAGATTATTTATCAGAAGCTTACAATATCTTAGGGGACAGTCAGACCTATAAATGTCTCACTTATAATCCAACTATTAAGTTTTCCAAAGAGTTAGATTGCATCCTCCAATTAGCTAAGGAGAGAGGTGTTTTAAAGCAAGATGAATATAATTTTATTAAAATAGTGGACCCCAAGGTCCCTACATTTTATCACCTTCCTAAGGTCCACAAATGTCTAACCAGGCCCCCGGGACGTCCAATTGTCTCTGGTATTGGTTCACTTTGTTATAATCTTTCTAAATATGTTGATTATTTTTTACAGCCTCTGGTTAAAAGGACCAGAGCTTTTTTGAAGGACACTGCAGAGACAATTGGACATTTCGAGGGTCTGGATTGGGAGGACAATTTTAGATGGGCCACCTATGACGTCTCATCGTTATATACTATGATTCCCCATGAACAAGGCCTTAAGGCAGTTGAGTTGGCCTTCTTGAACTATAATATTCCTGAAATCCATTTACAATTTATTTTACAATCCATTAGTTTTATTTTAACCCACAATTATTTTGAGTTTAGGGACAAATATTATTTACAGCTAAGGGGGACAGCAATGGGGACTACCTTTGCTCCCTCTTATGCTAATTTATTTATGGATTGTTTTGAGAGGTGTCACATTTGGAATAATAATCCATTCGAGTCAAATATTGTGAAGTATTTCCGGTATATCGATGATGTGATCATCCTCTGGGGGGGGACTGAGGAAGTCTTAGTAGAGTTCAGTGAATATATTAATAAAAATAATTTTAATCTTATATTTAGTGGGAATAGTTCAAATAGTAAAATAGAATTTTTAGACATTGAATTTTCGGTAGATAATACTAACAATAAAGTTATGGTACGAAATTTTAGAAAAATAGTGGACAGAAATAGTTTTGTTGATGCTGGAAGTGCCCATTTGAAGAGCTGGAAGGATAATATCCCTACTAGCCAGTTTATCCGCATTAGGCGGAATTGTACTAATATACTTGATTTCAATGAGGAAGCAACCCATTTAGAACAGAAATTTTTAAGAAAGGGATATAGTAGGGAACTACTAGAAGAAGCAAAAAATAAAGCTTTACAACTTAACCGTACTGACCTTTTGAAAAATAAGAGGAAATTGGACAATAAGTCTGATCCTATCAATGGTAGCAATAACAACTTTGGAGAAACTAGATTTATTACCAGATACAATGAAGGGGCACCGATAGTTACTAAAATACTCAATAAACATTGGGAGATCCTTAAGTTGGATCCAATTTTGGGGAAGGAAATTGGGGATAAACCTAAAATTACTTTTAGGAAAAATAGGAATTTAAAATCTTTTCTAGCTCCCAGTAAATTACGTAATAAGAACAATGCTACTAGAAATATTACGGGTGGGGGGTTGTGTAACTGGCTATCGGCCACAAGGGGCACTTTTAAATGCCACAAACCAAATTGTACTATGTGTTCACATGTGAAAAGGGGTGATACTTTTTTTAATTTTGATGGGTCTGAACAATTTAATATGCAATATAGATGCAATTGCCAGACAGTGTATTCGGTTTATTTACTATCTTGTAAATGTAATTTAATTTACATAGGGCGCACTAAAAGGAAAACTAGTAAAAGATTTAGTGAGCACCTTTATAACATTAGGACACAATTTGATAGACATAGTGTGCCGGTCCATTTTAGTAATTGTCATGACAGTAGTGTAGATGGCCTTCACATTCAGATTATTGATTGGATACCTCCAGGAGTCCCTTATATATTATTAAAATTAAGACAGAAAGAGACTGAATGGATCTATAGGCTGAAAAGTCTGGCTCCATTAGGTCTTAATATAGATTTGGATATCCTGGCTTTCACATAATAAGGACCTATCTGTCTATTAGTGCATATAAATATAGAATAAAGGTACATTGTACAGATGTTTTTTAAAAAAAGTCAACATATATATGTCCCCTAATGTGGTATGTCATGTAGTAGGGATCTTGCCGTTATAGTTTATTAATATATTTATTTATTTAAAAGAAGGTGCTCTTTATCTTATGACATCATCCTTATTTTTTAGATTTGTATCTTTTAGAATTGAATTGTATATTTTTTATAATTGAATTGAAGATTCTCTATTTTTTCTCTTTTTATTTTAATATAGGTCACGATGTTTGTTTTTAATGTTTTTTATAATTATTCTGTTTATCAACTACTGTGGATCTTTTATTGAATATGTATATTTTATGCTTATGGTAATTTCTATGTTATATTCCTGTCTATATTTGCTGGATGAAATTTGTGCAATTTAGTGGATTATAGTTTTTTTTTTGTAATATGTGATTTGTGGCAAGGAAATCTGACGCCATAAATATGGTTCTAATGATACCACTTACCTAATTAACGTGGACCTTTATAAGGGATTTCTTCCATACCTGGATCATTCACTCTTGAAAAAGCCGGTGTGTGTGAACCGGCGAAACGCGTTGAGGCTTTTTGATCCAGTAGGACATCCGTAGGTGGAGGGGAGTGTCGTCAGGCGGGGAATCCTGTGATGTATCCAGTGCATAGGTGCCGATTACCCGGGAGTTTTGAATCAGACGCCGGATATAATTTAACCGCTACTAAAGACGCTACGCCTGAACCTGGAGGGTCCTTATCTTGTTTTTTAACTACTGCTGTTTATCAACTTACATCTTGTAAGTGCATTTTTACGTGTGTGCAGATCTGGATGCTAATAAAATCTACCTTGAATCGAGTTGTGCTGTCCCTTTTTTGTCTTCATAGCCACGTCTGTCTATCCGAGAGAGAGGAATCCACGGATTGGTGTGCAGCTGCATCTCGTCTGAGAGTCTTTTGTTACGGCTTCTATCGTTGGAAAGTTTCTTACCGTATCCAAGGGGTATGTTGACCAAGATTTAGCGCTGTTCATTATTTTGTATGTTTTTTAAAGAGCTTTATTGATAAGCTGTCACTAAGAACACACACTAAACTACACTGTTCTACCCCCTATACCGGCGCCCCCCGGAGCCCCCCGCAACTAAATAAAGTTATTAACCCCTAAACCGCCGCTCCTAGACCCCGCCGCAACACTTATAAATGTATTAACCCCTAAACCGCCGCTCCCGGACACCGCCGCCACCTACATTATACCTAGTATCCCCTATCCTGCCCCCCCCTATACCGCCGCCACCTATAATAAATTTATTAACCCCTATCCTGCCGATCCCGGACCCCGCCACAACGAAATAAATTGTTTAACCCCTAATCCACCCCTCCCGGACCCCGCCGTAACCTATATTAACTTATTAACCCCTAATCTGCCCCCCCTACACCGTCGCCACCTATATTAAACTTATTAACCCCTAATCTGCCCCCCCTACACCGCCGCCACTATAATAAAATTATTAACCCCTAAACCTAAGTCTAACCCTAACACCCCCCTAACTTAAATATTAATTAAATACATCTAAATATTATAACTCTTATTAACTAAATTAATCCTATTTAAAACTAAATACTTACCTTTAAAATAAACCCTAATATAGCTACAATATAAATAATAATTATATTGTAGCTATTTTAGGATTTATTTTTATTTTACAGGCAAATTTCAATTTATTTTAACTAGGTACAATAGCTATTAAATAGTTATTAACTATTTAATAGCTACCTAGTTAAAATAAAGAGAAATTAACCTGTAAAATAAAAACTAACCTAAGTTGCAATTACACCTAACACTACACTATTATTAAATAAATTATTCCTATTTAAAACTAAATACTTACCTGTAAAATAAACCCTAAGATAGCTACAATGTAATTAATAATTACATTGTAGCTATTTTAGGATTTATATTTATTTTACAGGTAACTTTGTATTTATTTTAGCTAGATAGAATAGTTATTAAATAGTTATTAACTATTTAATAACTACCTAGCTAAAAGAAATACAAAATTACCTGTAAAATAAATCCTAACCTAAGTTACAATTAAACCTAACACTACACTATCATTAAATAAATTAAATAAATTACCTACAAATAACTACAATTAAATACAATTAAATAAACTAACTAAAGTACAAAAAATAAAAAAAACTAAGTTACAAACATTTCAAAAATATTACAATTTTAAGCTACTTACACCTAATCTAAGCCCCCTAATAAAATAACAAAGCCCACCCCCAAAAAAATGCCCTACCCTATTCTACATTAAAAAGTTAACAGCTCTATTACCTTACCAGCCCTTAAAAGGGCCTTTTGCGGGGCATGCCTCAAAGAAATCAGCTCTTTTGCCTGTAAAATAAAAATACAACCCCCAACATTAAAACCCACCACCCACATACCCCTACTCTAATCCAAACCCCCCTTAAATAAACCTTACACTACCCTCCTGAAGATCATCCTACCTTTAGCCATCTTCAGCCAGCCGACCACCGATGGAACAGAAGAGGACATCCGCAGTGGCCGAAGTCATCATCCAAGGGGCGCTGAAGAAGTCTTCCATCCGATTGAAGTCATCATCCAAGGGGATCAGCCAATCGGATTGAACTTCAATCTGATTGGTTGATTAAATCAGCCAATCAGATTTTTCCTACCTTAATTCTGATTGGCTGATAGAATCCTATCAGCCAATCGGAATTCGAGGGACGCCATCTTGGATGATGTCACTTAAAGGAACCGTCATTCGTCGGGAAGTCGTCGGTGGAAGAAGATGGCTCCGTGTTGGCTCGTCTGAAGATGGCTCCACTCCGGATGGATGAAGATTGAAGACGCCGCCTGGATGATGACTACAATGGGGTGGAAGACTTCTTCAGCGCCCCTTGGATGATGACTTCGGCCGCTGCGGATGTCCTCTTCTGTTAAATCGGTGGTCGGCTGGCTGAAGACGGCTAAAGGTAGGATGATCTTCAAGGGGGTAGTGTTAGGTTTATTTAAGGGGGGTTTGGGTTAGAGTAGGGGTATGTGGGTGGTGGGTTTTAATGTTGGGTGGGTTGTATTTTTATTTTACAGGCAAAAGAGCTGATTTCTTTGGGGCATGCCCCGCAAAAGGCCCTTTTAAGGGCTGGTAAGGTAATAGAGCTGTTAACTTTTTAATGTAGAATAGGGTAGGGCATTTTTTTGGGGGGGCTTTGTTATTTTATTAGGGGGCTTAGATTAGGTGTAAGTAGCTTAAAATTGTTGTAATATTTTTGAAATGCTTGTAACTTTTTTATTTTATTTTTTGGAACTTAGTTTTTTTTTTTTGTACTTTAGTTAGTTTATTTAATTGTATTTAATTGTAGTTATTTGTAGGTAATTTATTTAATTAATTTAATGATAGTGTAGTGTTAGGTTTAATTTTAACTTAGGTTAGTTTTTATTTTACAGGTAAATTTCTCTTTATTTTAACTAGGTAGCTATTAAATAGTTAATAACTATTTAATAGCTATTGTACCTAGTTAAAATAAATTTAAATTTGCCTGTAAAATAAAAATAAATCCTAAAATAGCTACAATATAATTATTATTTATATTGTAGCTATATTAGGGTTTATTTTAAAGGTAAGTATTTAGTTTTAAATAGGATTAATTTAGTTAATAATAGTTATAATATTTAGATGTATTTAATTAATATTTAAGTTAGGGGGGTGTTAGGGTTAGACTTAGGTTTAGGGGTTAATAATTTTATTATAGTGGCGGCGGTGTAGGGGGGGCAGGATAGGGGTTAATAAATTTATTTTAGGTGGCGACGGTGTAGGGGGGGGGGCAGATTAGGGGTTTATAAGTTTAATATAGGTTGCGGCAGGGTCCGGGAGCGGCGGATTAGGGGTTAACATATTTATTATAGTTGCGGCGGGGACCGGGAGCGGCGGTTTAGGGGGGAATAACTTTATTTAGTTGCGGCAGTGTAGGGTGCGGCAGATTAGGAGTTAATATGTATAATGTAGGTTGCAGCGGGGTCCGGGAGCGGCGGTTTAGGGGGTAACAAATGTATTTAGTTGCGGCGGTGTGGGGGGGGGGGGGACAGATTAGGGGTATTTAGACTCGGGGTACATGTTAGGGTGTTAGGTGCAGACATCTCCCATAGGAATCAATGCGATGTCAGGCAGCAGCGAACATGAACTTTCGCTATGGTCAGACTCCCATTGATTCCTATGGGATCCGCCGCCTCCAGGGCGGCGGATTGAAAACCAGGTACGCTGGGCCGGGAAAGTGCCGAGCGTACCTGCTAGTTTTTTGATAACTAGCAAAAGTAGTCAGATTGTGCCGAACTTGTGTTCGGAACATCTGGAGTGACATAAGAATCGATCTGTGTCGGACTGAGTCCGGCAGATCGAAGCTTACGTCACAAAATTCTACTATGCCGGGCAGCAGGGCTTGATAACTTAGGCAAATCAGCCTAATAACGCTGCGGGATTCCAGCGTATTTGAAGTTGACGGTTTGATAACTAGAGGCCAAAGGCTCAAATACCTTTCCCCACTCCCCTCATCCCCAGTCATTATACCGAGGAACAAGGAACAGTAGAAGAAATCTCACGGTGAAAAGGTACCAGAAGAATAAAAATAACAGATGCCCCACATAAAAAATACAGACGGGGAGCTGTGGACTCTTTCCATCTGAAGAAAAGAAAATGATCAGTTAAGCATAATTTAAAGGGACAGTCTACACCAGAATTTTTATTGTTTTAAAAGATAGATAATCCCTTTATTACCCATTTCCCAGTTTTGCATAACCAACACAGTTATAATAATATACTTTTAACCTCTGTGATTATCTTGTATCTAAGCCTCTGCAAACTGCCCCTTTTTTCAGTTTTTTCAGTTCTTATGACAGACTTGCAGTCTAGCCAATCAGTGCCTGCTCCCAGATTACTTCACGTGCACGAGTACAGTGTTATCTATAAGAAATATGTGAACTAACACCCTCTAGTGGTGAAAAACTGTTAAAATGCAATCTGAAAGAGGTGGGCTTCAAGGTCTAAGAAATTAGCATATGAACCTCCTAGGTTAAGCTTTCAACTAAGAATACCAAGAGAACAAAGCAAAATTGGTGATAAAAGTAAATTGGAAAATTGTTTAAAATTACATGCTCTATCTGAATTATGAAAGTTTATTTTGGCCTAGACTGTCCCTTTAAGTTTTTCTTCATAAATGGAAAGAGTCCACAGCTGCATTCATTACTTTTGGGAAAACAATACCCAAGCTATAGAGGACACTGAATGCAAAAACGGGAGGGTACAAGAGGCGGCCCATACTGAGGGCACCAGGCCTGAAAAACCCCTACCCAACAAAATCCTGCTTCGTCAGAGAAAACTTTGAAAAAAAGGAAAAGGCCAAAGGACACTGACCTGCAGATAGTCCACAAACCTTGCTAGAGACCGCAGGAACTAGATTCGACTAAGTCAACAGCCTCCAAGAGACACCGTCACCCAGCAGTCGGTCTCCAAACAACACACCCCTTACTCAAGAAAGGGAACAAACTACCGTATTCTTCCACAAAGAAGAAAAGACTTGGAGAAGACATGATTGTACTTGTAAAGCGCGGCTAATCCCCCTTAAAAAAAAAGAGGCGCTGCTCATTTTATCAACCTTGAAAGGAGGAAAGGCTGAGTAGACCTCGCTGGGGATCGAACTTGCAACCCTCGGTTTGCTACAGTGCAGAGTAGCCACAGTGCATTAGTATGCTGAGCTAGCTGTCCAGCTAGCATAAGAAGCTCCAGAAAAAAAAACCTAAAAAGGGCACAAACACAGAGCAAAAAACCTGAGAAACCGGGTCAGGGTAACAGAGACCCAATCAGTCTCATAGAAACAAGGGGAGGCAACACCCAGACCCCAGAAATACAGAAACCACGGATAAGGCCGGGAGTCTGAAACAGAGAGAGGATCTACCCTAACACAGTGCAACCGCACTCTAGAAAGCAACTGAGAAGAAGGTCCCCAAGTCGCAAAAAGGTAGCTCAGAATACCGAAATATTAAAAAAAGAATCCTCGTGCAGCAAGCTCAGATAGGTCTGACGAACACCTCCTGAAGCAAAAATACTGCACGCTGCAGTCATCTAAAAATTACTCTGAAATTTAAATACTTGCAGGGCAAGTAGAAAGTAGCTGAAGATAGGATCCTTCAGAGTGCCAAGTATCCACTAACCAGCCGATAACGTCACAGGCTATCTAAGAGCCGCCAGTCCTTCCCACATATCTTGATGGAGAAAGGAGAAACCTCAAAGAGGTTTACCGTACCTCGAATGCTCCGAGGATGAAATAGCAGAACAACAAATCTCAGATCGTGCTTCAACACCTGACCAGCCCAAGCGACAGACAGGGGGTACAGAAAGACCCCAACCACAAGCCCCCAGGGAATGGAAAGAAAAAGGGGGGACTCACCCACCCCAACAGAGCTCGGGTGCCAACCAAATCTGCTCCTCCAAAATAAAGCACTCCCAAGGAGAACCCCCTAGGACCTGGCACAAAGAAAGTGCAATAGATCCGTAGGAAGACCTGTCACAACTCTCCTAGACAGTCTCTACGTAGAGAGATCGATATCCAACAGTTGGAACAGCCACAGAGCAGCAGATGCTGCCCCTTAAAGAAATAAGCCACCTGATCCAACCTCCTACCCACAGGGCAGGATAATGACCCTCCAGAGAGAGGAAACCCCAGCTCATAAGGAAGACAAACTATTCCCTCAAAAGGGAAGGGCACAGATAAGAACAGCGTACATGTTCACAAGACATGAAGCCATAGTATGATCAAAACACGGACCGAATGAAAAAATCATCCAGACACCACTGTTGACCCAACAGAGAAAAAACTCCCCACGAAAAGGAGCATACTCCGTCCGAAGAACAATTCAGGCCTTAAAGTTCATAACCAAATGCCTGAAGGTGGATATGAACTCTGGCCTTCCTGCTTGCAATGAGCTAGCCCCTATGTCGCAACATAGGGTCCCAGAAAAAACTGGGTCGCCCCGAACCAGTCCACAGGATCAAAAGTCTCCAGACATCCAAGAAGGATCTAAGACAAGAACCCTGAACCCAGAATCGTACTTGAATGAACGACACCCCCAGGGAACACAAGATACCCGTCTGAAGCAATTAGACCTCACAGGGAAAGATAACCGGGGAACCCGTAAAACAAATACAGGACTCACTCGCAATTCCCAATCCAAAGGGAAGAGAACACCCTTGGTCGAAAGTCAACACCCCCCCAACAAGGCGCTAGGCCGCGACAAAGTCACACAATTTCTCTAGAGCCCAAAGGCCCCAAGGGCAACACAAGGGAAATGAGAACGACAACAGAGTCACCTGAAAGAGAGAGTAGAAAAGAAAGGCTAGTTTCCATAATCTTTTCAGATGAACGTTCCAGAGGACACACCCAACGGAGAAGAATGCAAAGCATCCCAAACCCAGACACAAAAAAATCCCCAAACAGAAAGCTTGGAAAAAGAGACTACACCTCCTATCGCCCCTGATATGGAGACTACTCCCGAAGGAAGACAGAGCCTCATGGCCTTCACATCCTAATTAAGCGGCCAAAGCCTCCAGAAAAACTGGACGAAGTCCAAATGTCTCAACCCAAAAGAAGAGAACCTCTAAAAGGAACAAGTCCTAAAAGGACACTTCCAAAGAGACCATGAAAGGCAAAACCATAAGAATGGCGGTACGAAGGACCTAAATCCTCCAAACCCCCAACCCACAATGGAAAGGAACACTCTAGTTCCCGGAAAAATCGGAAACTACTGAGCATGTCGGCGCAGATCTCGACAGAGTCTCGGCCCACTAGATTGATAAGCGAATGAGAACTGAACCAATTCCCCATGCCCCTAAGCAACCACGGACCATCAAGTCCTCCCAGGATGCTAGAAAACAATGCAAATCATATTGTGATCACTAGGCTTCCTCACCGGACCAGCCGGACATAAAAATGTGCCACGTGTCTGAACTAGGCCTCAAAGACAGAAGGATTTGTACCCAGTCAGGACCAGCCTGAACCCAAGGGCCCCAGCACTGTCAAGGCTACATAGAGTCTCCACCGAGATGGAGGGATAAAGAACAGTCAGACAGAACATAGGACTAGTACGTCCTCACTCTTGGAAAAGTAAACAGTGCGACCACAAAATCGCGAGTATCAATGCCAGAGAAGAAAGTATCCAAAAGAAACATCACACAACAACTTGAAACTGGAAAAGGATACACAAATAACAAATCCTATAAGAAGATTACTTCATCCCCTTATGTCTATGCTAGCAAGCCAGTCGAAGAGTAAGACCGAGAATCCCCAGACCCATTAAGAGTGGGATCCTCCCGCAATGCCAAAACGTGCCTCAGTAGAACACGAAGGTGCCCAGTCTATAATGTAAGGCGCAACATACCTCCGCCGGGACAAAAGATACACCTGCCCCGAAGGTTGACCCCCTAAGGCCTCAGGGGCAGTTGCTCCCCTGGCGGGCTGAACTGGACCATGTGATCCCAAGCCTGACGAGCCCTGGTTAATGGAACACAGACAATATCGTAAGCACACTCCTGGGAGGTGCAGATGCGCCAGCACCAAAGATATGACCATGCGAAACCATGTCGTAAACTCCGGTGGGAACAGGCCACACTCCATAGAAGGATAAGTAGCGTTTGGGTTACCTGAATGCGTAGTAAGAGTTGGTGGTAGGGAACTCGCCTAATGGGGAATAGAATCCCCAGAGGCGAATGGCTCAGTGGGCACCTGATTCCCCAATCTCGAGGAACAGAGCACTCTAAAAACGTCATTCGGAAACATAACTGATGGGCATGTATCACCCGGGACAATTCATATTCTTCACAAGACGTAGAGTCTGAATCAGAGACATCCGTCTCCACAAAATAAGAATCCTCCATAACTGGGATATTGAATAAAAAATGGACCAATAAGAAAAATCTAAACGGTGCCTACATCCCCAATGGCTGGGGTACTCACCACCTCCAGGGAACCAGACACCAGCGGATCAGGATTTCTCTGTCGCCACACGGTAAGGAATGCGGAAATGGAGAGTCAAAATGTGGCCATGCCCGGTCACAATGTAAACCGTGCAGTCCATGCAAAAGCGTGCCCGACTGTAAAGGCCGCGTCACTAGACAAAGGCCGTTATGTTCCAAAATAGCCATGAGCCGAAGCAACACTACACAGTAGCAGACAGAATCACATAACAAACATGATTATAAACCCTCCTGCTCAATAACCCCCCTCAGGAGATATTAACCCTTGATTGCGAGATACAAAAAGGAGCCTCACTGAGACCCTATGTTAAAGTTATTCCCGAAAAGTTGTAGCCCCTCTCGGATAAACAGATGTAATTACAATACATACATGATGAAAGTAAAATGAAACGATCTTACCGGAATCAACGCCGTGGAACGGGAACATGGCCCTTCTAGTGTGACAGATAGTAGCCTCGCTTCTGACATGTACTGGAGAGAAAAAAGCAGGCAGTGAAACTCGTCAATGCTAATTGCTTGTGGAGTTGTTAATATGAGTCGGGATGGTTTTGCAGAAAGACTCTCCCTGCATCTCCGGAATCCAACTTTCACCTATGCTCTCACTGATAGACTGACAGGACTACTTAAAACTCCAGTCCCATGCCGAAGAGTGCTACCCTCCGTAAGAGACTATCGAAAACTTCTGACACTTCAGGTTCTGAATTCCCAAAAGTAATGAATGCAGCTGTGGACTCTTTCCATTTATGAAGAAAAACAGTAATAACGATTACTAAAAGCATTTTTGCTGGCCAAAGTATATTGTAAAAATGCTTATATTTCAAATTGAAATTCACCCATGCACATTTAATTTTTGATCTTTCTATCGCTTTAAACTGAGGTGGGAGGGGTTTTATAGAGCTATTGGGGTTTGGGAATCTTTGCCTCCTCCTAGAGGTAAGGAAGAGTAATTCCCAGGAGTAATTGATCGTGGACTCTCACCACCTGTATGAAAGAAATAGATGTATCATACAAAGCGAATGTAACAGCATATGCGCTGTCTGGGCATGTGAGGGATGTGTGTTTGTTACGAATACAGTGCAGATGAGACAGGTGCACAAAATCCTTTAATCGTGTCTCACATCAACTAGGATCCCTATAAACAATAACAGTGACAGTGATTTATACAATTGCTCAGTGTCCTGTGTCAGTCTGACAGGAGCACAAAGTGTTAAGCCAGATTTTCTCATGTGAGAAAAACTTGCAGAGTTTAATTATTCCAGACCTCTGGGCTATACTGATCAGTGGACGGATACGCTTGCACGTGAGATGTAGTGCTCTTATGCCCCAGGGCTGGGTTATCAAAGTGTTCATACAGCCTTGTGCACAATGAATCATTCGTGTAGCATAAGCCAGAAACAAGTAGGGAAAGAAAAAAGTCAAACTCTGATAAAGTTCTAAATAGGTATTAAAATTAAAAGGGACATTGTCACCATGAACAAAAAAAAAAACGAAAAAAAAAAAATAGAGAATGTATACCTTGACAAGCTAGATTTTATATAATGTATATACAGTATATATATATATAAAAAATGGTGAATGCCAATGTGTATTTCCAAAGACTGAGAGCACATATGTGCCTGCTCTATTTAGTACTGTTCTATTTAAGCGTTTCTTTTATGTTATAACTGCCCGGTGTGGTCACACAAAAGTGTGAAAATTTTATACTATATTAGGTGTAAAAAGTAACTTTAAATGGACTTGAACTAATTATTTGAAAAGCATCAGACAATACAGTTGTGCACGCTCCTGTTGTATGCGTTGATGTCATACGACACTTCACTGGTGGAATTATAGGAAGCATGGCAGGCAGCAGCACTTGCTCAGCCCTACTGCAATCTATTAGCAGAAGGTAACAAACATGCAATATTTGTAGCTTTGCCAATTTCACGTAATTCAGTTGTACAAATGTATGAATATTGCTAAAATACTTCTATTATTTGACATGCTCCTTTAACTATCTATAAATAAAGAACATTGTGACTGAGAAGCAACTGAACTGAACAGACACACAGGCACTCTCACAAAGCAGAATATCTAGATTTGCAGCCATCATTCTAAATAAATGAAACATTCCTAATATGAAGGGAGGGCTTGAGATCCTCATATGAATATGTTAAAATTGACATTTTTTTCTACCACAAAACGCAATAAGTTTACACATTAAAAACCTTTACTGCTAAATGGTCCCTGGTGATTTTTAAAAGCATCACATATCACCTAGTTCATTACTAGCTTCTTTTGCGACATCACTGCAAGCGGGATAAGAAGGACACACAAGTTACAACGTGAAAACAGTGACAAAGAAGTTAAATCATAACTAAGAAAGTTTTCTACTCATAGAGGCTGTGCTTATGAAACTGATCCAGCAACCTCCAAACCCATGAATGGCCTAAGCCTAATGCAGCGCTGCTGACCGCTAGTCGCACTTAGTTACCGCGAGTTTGCTGGAGCTGTACAAAAGATCCAATACATTGTCATTTTAGTATCAAACCAAAGCGCTTGCCAAACTTTATTTTATGAGGTGACAGATGTCTGGACATTAAAGGGACATAAAGATACAGAAAACTCTAAAATTGTCTATCATACACATGCTAAAGCTGAGAACACCCGTGTGTGCGCGTACAGGTGGGCCTTAAGGACTGATTACTCACTGGCTGATAAGGGTAAATACCACTGTTTTTTTGGTGGACAGTGACATACCTCACAAACATAAAAACAACAAAATTCAGTACAGGAATATAATATATTAAATAACAAAACAAAAACAAAACACTTTTATGCCCTTTAATCATTACCCTATTTCTTCAAGTAAAAAAGAGCCCCTCTTATGTGCCTTGCATGCCTGTCTATTAGTGAGGCACATGCTTATAGGTAATGTAAATCCAATCGCACAAGTGGCGCATGCGCAGTGAGTGATAGTGATGTCACTTGAGCTCACTATGCTCACCAACAAAGTATATTCATAGTGCTTCTGAGTGTATAACTGCAAGAATGACAGATTAAGCACACAGAAGAACGGACTCAGTCTTTTTTGGGGGAAAGTTTTTAGTAAAATTTAAAAAATATGACTTTAACATCCAAACAGAATTCCCAAACATCTGCACAAAGAAATATTTGTTAGTCTACATAAATGTATCACCAATTGCAATTCATTCTGCTTTTCTAGAACAAATGACAATTAGCTATAGCCTCAATATGAGATATACTATGGCTAGTAAGGAGTTAATCTGCAGGTCATGCTTCGCTCCAGCTGCTCTGTAGTTTACATAATCCAGCTCTGTGAAGTCACATGCTAAGTCATTTGAGGGCTATCAATTACTCGTGAAAAAAAAACCCCAGCTACTGTGCACATCTGTGAAGGTGACATGCAGAGAGATTCGCTGGCTGTATAAACAAGCGATCCCCGATATGTCAAATGACTTTATGTTATCTGAGACAGGAGCTCCAACTCTAATGAATACGGGACATGTTACAAACACAATAAAACCAAATACACTAAAGTAACATATTGCATGATTTATCCTGCGGTGGGCGATGTAGTGTTAAAGAACCGTTATAGCGTTATGCTGCGTCATGTGAGCCAAGTGATCAGAACAGATTTCTTTTATCACATGCTCTTTATTATGGTTTTTAATCCAATGTACCTGTGAATTATAAACGTCTCTCACCTTCACAAGATGTTCTACTATACTCAGATAGATGCTGTTGGGTCTCTCTGTGCTATAGCAATGCTATGTCACATGTTGGGTTGCCTGCATCACTGTTGATTTTATTATATTATTGTACCTTTCCATGAGTTTCTCTGTGTTTTGTAACTGTTTATTAACCATTCTCCTGCCTGCTGAATCTGTCTGTTTGCTTAGTGTTATCTGACCATGCATCAATCCTCTCCCTCCTAGTAGATTGCAATATGTTTTGTTTTTAGCTGTCTACCAGTTCTCAAGCCTTCATTCTCTTCAATGATTACTTCAGAAATACCTCAGTAGGCCACTTTCTAGTTTAAAATCAGATGTTTGGGATAGCGCTGCATCTAAACACTACCCAATCTTTAAATCAATACCTGGACAGACATTTACTATAGACTTTATAGATACATTTTCTTAAGCTGTAGTCATTTTTTGGCATTGAGGAACCTTAAATTTAGGAGCAAATCATGCCAGCTCTTTATTTTATTAATCTTCACTACTCTCCATCAGACTATAAAGAATACAAATTCATGAGTTGTAAAATGTTGTGGTCAGTATAGGTTCACCAATCACAGAAACTCTCAAATTAAAATCTAAGCCAGGAAGAATCTCATGCATGAGTATCTCATAATTACATTATCAACAAATTCATTATTTTTAGCCTCTTTTACAAAAAAGACTGATCTCCTGCACAACGTACCAGAGAAGCCAATAACTGGCTCTACATGAGCCAAGGCTGATAGAGATTATATCCAATAGAACAACGTTGGTAGAAGAAAGTCTGCATTGATGGATGTTGAATAAAGTCTACATGATGAATGCTGGCAGGAATTGTATTATGTACATGGATGACTAAAGAGAAGTAGCTGTACAGTGATGTCCATTGCTAAAAAGGTCAACAATGAAGGAGGTTTTTGGATAGAATCAGCTTATTTATATGAATGAATGCTGGGTAGAATTAATACTACATGGATGGATGGAATTTGCTTTGTGTGGTTGCTCAATGGAATTTGGAGTAGATGGATAGAAATAGGACAATATTACCTTTGCATTTATCGACTTATAGTTATTGGATAAAATTAGCACTTCAAGGAGAGTTGCTGAATAGACTATGATCTTCAAAGATGGATGTTTTATAATGACAGTTACAGTGGATTTATATCAGATAGCCGGATAGCATTATCTCTATGTAGATGTTGGACAAAATATTGTATCCATGGATGGATATCAGATACATAAAGAGATGATGATGAGTTAATTCAAATTCAACTGATTTTTTGGGGTAATGAACATTGTTTATATTGTATAAAATTAAGTTGTTATAGATGAATAATGGATAGAATACGTTACATGAAGAGGCAAATGTTATAAACCTGCATTAATATGAGTGAGAAAAAATATTGTGATTACACTATAGATTCAAGAATTCTTCTATAAAATTTAAAATAGCACATGCGTAATTTTAAGCAATTTCTAAGAATTCCTTTACATTTAACTTCAGGATGTGTATTGCTTGATGAAATAAATGATTCACACTCAAGTTCTAGTAACAGTGATGCTTCCTCTTTCCAAGAAAATTTTACAAATAATATGGATTTTACAAAAAAATAAAATTAAGCAATACATCTTTTCCTGGAAACAAAAATCCCAACACATATTACGTGGATGTAGTAAAACGTATCGATTCAACCTTATTTCCTTTATCAAAAACATATTACAAGCCGCTGCTGGCTCTGAGTGGGCGGGGCATTATAATGCCGCTGCACGGAGCACATGCAGCATAAAAGCTATCACTGAAAGAATCATAGCTATTACTAGAAACATGTTTACTGATACAAGGGCATTGCAACAACGCTTCTACAGTATTTAAAAGGGGAATGTAATTGTATGAATTTCAATTTTGACTGCAATATTCCCTTAAATAAGAAGATTGAACTGAGAGAATATTATTCTGAAACTCAGAAAGTCCTAAATATTTAAACAAATGTTATATTTTATTGAACAGACCTGTGACGGAGACAGTTGTTGAGCAATTTTCCTTGTGGCAGGAGCTCATCATAGCAGTCAGCGATGATGTGCGAATCTCACCGGTATCTAGAAGGCACAAAAGACAAATACCACATTGTAATGCAGTGGGACCAATAACACAAAAGAAAATGAATGCTTACTTGATAAATTTGTTTCTTTTTAGACACGATAAATCCACGGATCATCATCCTTACTTGTGGGATATTCACCTCCTGGTCAGCAGGAGGAGGCAAAGAGCACCACAGCAGAGCTGCTATATATAGCTCCTACCCTCCCTCCCACTCTAGTCGTTCGACCGAAGTTAGGAAGAGAAAGGAAAAGCCAAGGTGCAGAGGTGTCTGAAGTTTACAAAAATGAATAACCTGTCTCAAAAGAACAGGGTGGGCCGTGGACTCATTGTGTCTAAAAGAGAAACAAATTTATTAGGTAAGCATAAATTTTCTTTTCTTTTTAAAGACACAATGAGTCCACGGAACATCATCCTTACTTGTGGGATACAATACCAAAGCTAGAGTACACAGATGATAAGGGAGGGACAAGACAGGGAACCTAAACGGAAGGCACCACTGCTTGAAGAACCTTACTCCCAAAAGCAGCCTCAGCCGAGGCAAAACTATCAAATTTGTCAAATTTAGAAAAAGCGTGAAGAGAGGACCAAGTTTTAGCCTTGCAAATCTGTTCTACAGAAGCTTCATTTTTGAATGCCCATGAGGAAGTAACAGCCCTAGTAGAAAGAGCCGTAACTCTTACAGGAGACTGCTGTCCAGCAGTCTCATATGCAAAATGGATCATACACTTCAGCCAAAAAGAAAGAGAGGTAGCCGTAGCTTTCTGACCCTTACGTTTTCCAGAGAAAATGACAAACAGAGAAGACGACTGACGAAAGTCCTTAGTCGCTTGTAAATAAAATTTTAAAGCACTGACCCCGTCCAAATTGTGTAGAAGACGTTCCTTTTGAGAAGAAGGATTAGGACACAAGGAAGGAACAACAATCTCCTGATTAATGTTCCCGTCTGAAACAACCTTAGGAAGAAACCCTAGTTTAGTACGTAAAACTACCTTATCTGAATGGAAAATAAGGTAAGGCGAATTGAATAGCAACGCCGAGAGCTCAGACACTCTTCGAGCTGAAGAAATAGAAACAAGAAATAAAACTTTCCAAGATAATAACTTAATATCTAAGGAATGCATAGGCTCAAACGGAACCCCTTAAAGAACATTAAGAACTAAATTCAGACTCCATGGAGGAGTAACTGGTTTGAACACGGGCCTGATCCGAACCAAGACCTGACAAAAAGATTGTACATCTGGTACATCTGCCGGACGCTTGAGTAACAAAATAGATAAGGCAGAGATCTGACCCTTTAGGGAACTTGCCGATAAACCCTTCTCCAAAACCTTCTTGGAGAAAAGTCAAAATTCTGGGAATCCTAACTCTACTCCATGAGCAGCCCTTGGATTCACACAAATAGAGATATTTACGCCATATCTTATGGTAAGTCTTTCTAGTTACAGGTTTACGCGCCTGAATTAAGGTCTGTATGACCGAATCAGAAAACCCCCGCTTGGATAGGATTAAGCGTTCAATCTCCAAGCAGTCAGCTTCAGAGAAGCTAGATTTGGGTGAAGGAAGGGCCCTTGAATGAGAAGGTCCTTCCTCAATGGAAGTTTCCAAGGTGGCAGGGATGACATGTCCACTGGATCAGCATACCAAATCCTGCAAGGCCACGCAGTAGCGATAAGGATCACTAATGCCTTCTCCTGTTTGATTCGAGCAATGACTCGAGGAAGAAAAGCAAACAGGGGAAATAGATATGCTAGGCTGAAGGACCAAGGAACTGCCAAAGCATCTATCAGTTCCGCCTGGGGATCCCTGGACCTGGACCCGTATCTCGGGAGCTTGGCAGTCTGGCGAGATGCCATGAGATCTATCTTCGGGCCGAAGCCATTTGAGAATCAGGTTGGAGAATACTTCCAGATGGAGTTCCCACTCTCCCGGATGAAAAGTCTGCCTGCTCAGAAAGTCCGCCTCCCAGCTGTCCACCCCTAGGATGTGGATAGCTGACAGATGGCAAGAATGGGCCTCTGCCCACCGGATTATCTTGGCTACCTCGGTCATCGCTAAGGAACTCCTCGTTCCTCCCTGATGATTGATGTAAGTCACTGTCGTTATGTTGTCCGACTGGAATCTGATGAACTGGGCTGAAGCCAACTGAGGCCAGGCCAGAAGAGCATTGAAGATCACTCCTAGTTCCAGGATGTTTATAGGAAGAAGAGACTCTGTCTGAGTCCATACTCCCTGAGCCTTTAGGGAGCCCCAGACTGCTCCCCATCCTAAAAGGCTGGCGTCCTTTGTCACAATCACCCATGAAGGTCTGCGAAAGCATGTCCCCTGGGATAGATGATCCAGAGACAACCACCATTGAAGAGCCTCACTTTACCTCTTCCTATCACTAACGTAGGCAAAGAGAATGACTGGAGTGGAAGGGAGGGGAGGAGCTATATATAGCAGCTCTGCTGTGGTGCTCTTTGCCTGCTCCTGCTGACCAGGAGGTGAATATCCCACAAGTAAGGATGATGATGATCCATGGACTCATTGTGTCTTTAAAAAATTTAAAAAGAAAAAATATAAATCATAAGATACATCTGAATATAGACAAAATACCAATCACAAGGTTCACCATATAATACCAATATATATCCCAACATATGGGACCTTTTATAAAGAGGGGACAAATTATGAGGAGCTGGGCAACAAAGCCTACATATGTATAAGTGGTTCTCACCATATGGCTGTAAAAAGCTAGTGCTATCTAATTGCTGCTGGACTACAAGGCAAAGCAAGAGTTGCCCATGGTCACCATGCTGATGCTAGACACACAGTTTTCTTCACAATTACATCACGTGAGTATTATCACTGCTATCTGCTACTGTAAGATGGGAAGAGGGCAGGACTGGAGAACAGAAAACCTATTTACAGGCAGTCCAGAAAAAGTCAAAGTTGAACTTTCATGATTTAGTTAGAGTGTAGAATTTTACAAAACTTTACAGTTCACTTATATTAGAATGTACTGTTTTCTTATTCACCCTTGTTCAAATGAGAGCATACTGAGGTAGGCTCAGGAATGTGACAGTTATATGTAAAACATTGTTACAAACATTGTAGAAAAAGTGTTTCCATACAGTGCTCAAGACAGGTGCACGCTCCTGAACCTACCTATGTATGCTCTCACAAAAGGAGCCAAGTTAGGACAAAGAATACCAAAGGAAAAAGTCAGTTTGGTAATAAAGGAAAAATTGGATTTGTTTTAATTGTACAGTCTGTCATGGGAAAAAAAAAATCATAAAAGTTTAAATACAACTTTGGGTCAGACTGTTCATTTGGATAGAATATAACAGGCACAGGAAATCTTTACTTGTTGTATTGTGCGAAATCCTAAGGGTTAATGAGCATATAAATGACTCAAGAGAAAAAATAGAAATGGAAGAGTTTCCCACCATCAGTTCTCAGCATACCCCAATGGCCATTAAATATGTGTTAGCTGGAGATCAGGCAGATAATACATGATAAAATGATTCTGGTGTAAGAGTGTGATTGCCCCATATGTACAACGCTGATCTCTTCCTCCTGCTGAAGATAATTAGTCACAGATATAAAACAGGCAATAAAAGAGACTATCCAAACAAGACTGTGTTGAACATAGGATTATCTAAAAGGGTTTCCACACAGCTTTGCTTGAAAAAACAGAGATAAATGGAAAAATAGCAGAGCCTATTACTTTATAGAAACTAAAGTACGTTATAGAAACTAAACTACTTTATAGAAACTAAACCTTTACACTAATTATTTAAATTAAGAGAAATAAAACATGTACAGGCGTTATAGAGATTTGAATTGTGGTGTCAAAATTACAATTTTTGGTAAGAATTGCTTTGCTTAACTATTTATATATTTTTCAATAATACTGTGCAATTCAACATTCACTAAAGTTTAAATAAGATTGTGCGATATAAATTTGATACTGAACTGTCCCTTTAAAGGGACATTAAACACTAAGGACCAGATTACGCTCAAGCGTCAACTGTGCTAGAGGTTTACTTATTCCGCTCTTGTGATAACCTAAACCTAGAATATCGTGTGCGCGTTCACGTATTACCCCATAGTAGTAAGTCACTAGAGCAAAAAAAGTGTGTGTGTGTGTGTGGGGGACCTAACACCCAACTCATGTGCAAACCCGACATGAAAATATGAAGATTAAACATTCCATAGTTCTTCACATAGCAAAATATGTATTTATTTTCTATATATATCTGCTTGTATTTTGGAACTTGGAACAATATATATTTATACCTATATATACTGTATATATATATATATATATATATATATATACATACACATAAACATATACAGGTATACCTCACTCATACAGCAGGTTAGGGACTGGAGCGCCGCTGTAAAGTGAAGTCCGCCTTCAAGTGAAACAACAGGGTTTTCACTTTCTTTTCACTTGCCGGTGTGTTTAAAAAAACTTTGAACATACAGGGAGTGCAGAATTATTAGGCAAGTTGTATTTTTGAGGATTAATTTTATTATTGAACAACAACCATGTTCTCAATGAACCCAAAAAACTCATTAATATCAAAGCTGAATAGTTTTGGAAGTAGTTTTTAGTTTGTTTTTAGTTATAGCTATTTTAGGGGGATATCTGTGTGTGCAGGTGACTATTACTGTGCATAATTATTAGGCAACTTAACAAAAAACAAATATATACCCATTTCAATTATTTATTTTTACCAGTGAAACCAATATAACATCTCAACATTCACAAATATATATTTCTGACATTCAAAAACAAAACAAAAACAAATCAGTGACCAATATAGCCACCTTTCATTGCAAGGACACTCAAAAGCCTGCCATCCATGGATTCTGTCAGTGTTTTGATCTGTTCACCATCAACATTGCGTGCAGCAGCAACCACAGCCTCCCAGACACTGTTCAGAGAGGTGTACTGTTTTCCCTCCTTGTAAATCTCACATTTGATGATGGACCACAGGTTCTCAATGGGGTTCAGATCAGGTGAACAAGGAGGCCATGTCATTAGATTTTCTTCTTTTATACCCTTTCTTGCCAGCCACGCTGTGGAGTACTTGGACGCGTGTGATGGAGCATTGTCCTGCATGAAAATCATGTTTTTCTTGAAGGATGCAGACTTCTTCCTGTACCACTGCTTGAAGAAGGTGTCTTCCAGAAACTGGCAGTAGGACTGGGAGTTGAGCTTGACTCCATCCTCAACTCGAAAAGGCCCCACAAGCTCATCTTTGATGATACCAGCCCAAACCAGTACTCCACCTCCACCTTGCTGGCGTCTGAGTCGGACTGGAGCTCTCTGCCCTTTACCAATCCAGCCACGGGCCCATCCATCTGGCCCATCAAGACTCACTCTCATTTCATCAGTCCATAAAACCTTAGAAAAATCAGTCTTGAGATATTTCTTGGCCCAGTCTTGACGTTTCAGCTTGTGTGTCTTGTTCAGTGGTGGTCGTCTTCCAGCCTTTCTTACCTTGGCCATGTCTCTGAGTATTGCACACCTTGTGCTTTTGGGCACTCCAGTGATGTTGCAGCTCTGAAATATGGCCAGACTGGTGGCAAGTGGCATCTTGGCAGCTGCACGCTTGACTTTTCTCAGTTCATGGGCAGTTATTTTGCGCCTTGGTTTTTCCACACGCTTCTTGCGACCCTGTTGACTATTTTGAATGAAACGCTTGATTGTTCGATGATCACGCTTCAGAAGCTTTGCAATTTTAAGAGTGCTGCATCCCTCTGCAAGATATCTCACTATTTTTTACTTTTCTGAGCCTGTCAAGTCCTTCTTTTGACCCATTTTGCCAAAGGAAAGGAAGTTGCCTAATAATTATGCACACCT